>NC_051157.2:148234956-148311836 GCF_013339745.2 Dermacentor silvarum
TTCTTGGTTCGAACGGAATACAGCAATATCGTCAGCGTATGCAAGAAGTCGTACTTCAGTTTCGTGCAGACGGAAACGTCGAAAGTTGGTGCTATTGATAACGCTTAAACAAAATGGCTCAATGTACAAGCAAAACAATAGAGAGGAGAGGGGACATCCCAAGCGCTTGCTATATGAGAGCGGGAAAACGTACTATAAACGCGCCGTATGCAGGCGCGCAGGCGCAGACGACAAGATGCGATTCAGACGCAGAATGCAAACAACGCGGTCAAATGCTTCCGCCGGTATGGTGGCTCCATCTAGTTAAGGCGCCGGCAAACGAAACCTTTCAGACACCGTAAATTGTGCTGCCGCCTTAACTAGATGGCGCTAACATACCGACGGACGCTCGGGATCACGTGGATTGCGCTAGATTGGGCGCGTTGCAATGGGAGCGAATGTGACAGCCGTAGTTGCATTGTCGGCTGCTTGGCTGGGCCGAACGGCGCTAGCCATCGGCGGTGGAACGCGTCGGCTTGCACGCGCGACGGCGTCCCAAGCAGCCACGTCGGGCGCCTTGCAATGCATCTAATGTGACAGCCGTAGTTGCATTGTCGGCCGCTTGCTGGGCCGAACGGCGCTAGCCATCGGCGATGGATAGGGAGCCTACATGCAAGCGCTGTTTCATGTAGGCTCCCTAGCGATGGAACGCGTCGGCTTGCACGCGCGACGGCGTCCCAAGCGCGTTCCTGACGCATTCAGTCAAATTACTAGGTAGTACCACGGCCGCTGGATAAAAAAAAAACACCGCATATCCACGGGGTGAATGATGATGAGTGGGCGAAGCTCCGGAGGGAATCATCGGTAAACCGTGAATCTACCGTGTAATTCGCCTAGTCTCGCCGCACTAAATCGAACGATTGACTTCCACCAATGACACGCGCCATATGTGACGTCATTCCTATTTTATAACAGCGCCCTTCATTATAATTGCACCATCTCCCGCTTAAGGGGACGCTAGCACAAACGCATTAGAAACGTGCAGTACTCTAAGGGGAAGAGGCCACAGCGTCTTACGCAGCCGTTTACATATGCCGGAACGTGCACCGCGTTTGCCGACGCCATCAGCGTTTATGAATACGGGGGTAAGGCGGAGGCCCACAGCGTCTTACACCAGCTTCTTGCACGGGCCGTAACGCGCGAGCACAAACGCGTTAGAAACGCGCAGTCTTTCGTTAATGTTGGGTATTTATTGCCATCGGGGTGCGTCTATTCCTGTGCGCTTCGTGGCGTAGTGGTTAGCGCCACGCGTTCAGAAGCGAGGGGTCCCTGGTTCGATTCCGCTAGGGCCACAAATCTCGGAAATTTTTTTTCTCATAAAAGTAGATGTGGCTACCTACTACGACGACTACTACTACAGAGGAGGGACAAACCCACACCTTAAGGAGCTTCGCCCCTAAAAAAGGTGCGGCCTGCTTCGTGCATCGAAAACGGTGTGATCAGCCGCGGCGCGCCACACGCCGGGGGCTGTTGTCTGGCATCGGCATAGCAAATGCGTCAGGAACGCGCTTGAAACGCCGTCGCGTGCTCAATCCGACGCGTTCCAACCCCGTCAGCTAGCGCCGTTCGGCCCAGCCAAGCGGCCGACAATGCAACTACGGCCGTCACGTTCGCTCCCATAGCAGCGCGCCCGACGCGGCAGGCCGCAGCTTTTTTTTTTATCCAGCGGCCGTGGTAGTACTGTCCAAGCGCTCATCTAGCTTACGCTGTGACTGTGCTGCGTGTGCCGCACAGGCCTGGAATTTTTATTGCGATAGCAACTATATGGACACTCCAAAGCGGATTTCTGCCGTCGGCGTCGTCGTCGCCATGAGGTTCCGTATGACGTCAACGGCGATGAAATCGTCGCCACGCTCCGGACGCGTATGTACGAGTGAACGGGCGCGAGGGACGCGCGCGTTAACGGGGAGCGAACGCACGTCGTAGGGCGAACGCGCGTTCTGCGCCGTGCTCCCTGAAGTGCTGCAGAAATTAGCGTCTCTTTCCCCCTTTACAATGACCATATATAGAGAGCAAACGCGACTTCTTCCGTCACGCGAAAGGCCGTGGGGGGACGGGAGGGAGGGAGGGGCAGCGACGTTTAGCTGCGGCACCAAATGCGTATTTATATAAAAAATGTCACAGTTTCGCCCTAAGGGCGAAGCAATGAATGCGATAGCAACACAGCAATGTCATACGAAGTAAGGTGAGCGGCTTTGGTAGCAACAACACGCAGAACTGTTGTCGACGCCATCGGCGTTTTGCCCGCGTTAGCTCAAAATGCGTGCGGCGTTGGTGACTGTTGCTGGAGCCTCTGATATAAATAGGCACTTGGTGCCGCAGCTAAACGTCGCCTCCCTTCCCTCCCCCTCCCCCACGGCCTCTCGCGCGTCCGAAGAAGTCGCGTTTGCTCTACATATATGGTGATTGTAAAGGAGAAAAGAGACGCCTACTTCTGCAGCCCTTAAGCGAGCACGGCGCAGAACGCGCGTTTGTTCTCCGCCGTGCGTTCACTCCCCGTGAAAGACGCGCCCCTCGCGCCCTTTCACTCGCACATACAGCGTTCGGCGCGCGGCGACGATTTCATCTCCAAATGACGTCATACGGAACCTCACGGCGACGGCGACGGCGATGGCGACGGCGACGGCGACGCCGACGGCGACGGCGACGCCGACGGCAGAAATCTGCTTTTGAGTGTCCATATAATTGCTATCGCAATAAAACGTTGCGAGGTGAGAAGCTGGGTAAGATTTCCGACGCTGCTCAACGAGTGTCCCATTTTGATCTCGTTGAAAACCTCCGAGCTGCCCCCAGAGGCACCGGCAACAGTCACCAACGCCGCGCGCATTCCGTGCGAACGCGGGAAAAACGTCGACGGCGTCCAAAAACAGTTCTGCGCGTTGCTGGTGCTGCTGCATGTCCAAGTTTTATACAGCTGATAAATCTACTATCCTTACTCCGTATAGCTCTCCACTAATTTGCTATCGCAATTGATGCTTTGCCTTTCGGGTGCAACTGCGACAAATTTTTGTATCCTCGACGAAAGCCGTCGATCGCGAAGGGGCGGTAAATCAGGCAGTCCTTATGTAGCAGCGGCGACACAGATTCATTCTATTGCTTAATATGCGAGTCACTATTTTTACAGCTAACTACCGTGCACGTCTTCGCTCTATCGTTCCACATTTTGCAGCATGAATTGAGCACAGTGCGTTAGCGAACACCCAGTTGCATTTCCGACAGCTGATCGCACAGTAGCAGGGCAGCAGCAGTAATGGTTTTCGTGCGTATTCGCTGAGGCAACGTGCGGGGCGCCGCCGAAAGCACCATCTCGTTCCTCTAGAGCAAACTGTCCCGCAAAAAGGGTGAATAATTTCACGACTTTGGTTCCGGAGAAAGCACAGGCAAATATTATGTATCGAAGTGAATAATAAATGTTCAGTTGCCATAGTACAGCGATGTGTTGTGTGTCTTTTTCCTTGCTGTCCGTGTGCACTGGAAGCCATAGGCGCGACTGCGGGGCGGGGGAAAGGGGTGGTTTCGGGGACCAAGACCCCGCGGACTGAGAGAGGGCACCAGCCCCCTTCCTCCCCTCCGAGAAAATGAAAATGTTCCGCCTATGCTGCAAGCCTTGTAATGTGCATCCGACGATCTCAGGCAGAGACCATCCCCGACCCGACTTGGCATTCTCACGCAGGTTCGAGCAGTGCCTCCGGTCCTTGTGGTTGAGCAAGACGAACGAGACGTTGGCGTCCTCCCCGACTGAAGCCGATGGCCAAGGCGCACCGGGAACGTATGGCGCCGGCGAGCTGCTGCTCTGGACGCAAGCTGCGCGACTGGCTTTCACCGGCCTCAAGGAGGCGCTGAGCGCCTTCCACCGAGCCACCAACTGGCCCAGCTACTGGCGTCGTGCGCAGAAAAGCTTCTTCCGCCGATTCTGCCAGCTGCGCTGCTCGGCGAGCAAACCCCGTTCGCGACTGCGCTGCCTCCTGCCGCTCGCGAACATGGTCGAGTTCGCCGAAGCCTTCGAGTGCCCGGCCTCCGCCGCACCGAAAGGCGCCACAGGAAGCTACTGCGTGCTGCAATAGTTTTGTTGATTATTTTGACTTTATTGACTTCTGCGAGTGCGCGCACGTGACCAGATGGCGTGTATAACATTCGCGTGCTCCCCAGTATGGGCTTGCAATTATGAAATTCTGGTTCCGCCAACTTCGCGCGTGATTTATCCACATCATTGCTCAGTTTGTCATGATAACTTGTCGTCTGATTACGCAATATAGTCCTAACTTCAACCTTGACAACTTAGATATATACTGCTCGCATCATGAGTTACGCATCACTGTTTTTAGTTTTGTCAGTGGAAAAGTGCCCGCGGACGTTGCTTTGAATGAAAGACCGCTGGCGTTGATGATGTGCTGCATTGTCCAAACGCTATACCCATTCGAACGCTCATACATTTCTCTGGCGTGCATTTCGTAACAATCATTTTTTGCGCGCAGCTAACAGCAAGGGCCAAGCCCATGTTGTCGCATTGCTTCGCGAGTATTACTGTTCCAGGGCCAAAAGACCTGAGCGCGATAGTATATATGTATAGCGGTGTATTGCTGTCCAACGCTCTAAAATACGTATAATAAAGGTTTGCGCACCACTAGAAAAAAAATGTTCACGAAAACTGACGCAGAAATTCATCTGGGAGTTGTCTAAGCATGCGTATGCATTGTGCCGCTTGCTCATCTCCCCGCAGTTCGGTGTCATTATGAGTGCTATGAAACTTGATCCGACCATTATAAACGACAGCGCTGCGGTGACACGAACTGCTGCGGACGGCGGCGCAAAGTGAATTGATGACGCATGCAAACTACTGCAAGTGGCGGCGCCAGGTGCGCTTATGACTTTTCAATCATTATAAGCCTTTATCGCTCTTTAGCGCCTTATCCATCTGCGTCGAACCATTAGGAACCGTGATCAACTGTACTCGGGTGGCGGCTGCGTATGGCGCGGCAGCCCGGGCCCTATTGAAAGCGATCTGCGATGGGGACCAAGTGCGACGAGTGCTGATAGCTTCGTGTGCGCTGTGTTCTCGCGGCTTATTTCGCGTTGAAACGAGAGGCAGCACGAAGGTCAATTCGCTTTCTGCAGCAGGTCCTATCTTGAAAGCGATCGTCTTACATGACCGACGGACGGGTTTCCTCGTTGGGTAGGCATTTAAAAACTCTGGCACTTACATTGACAGCGATAGCAAGGCTTAGCTTTGCGCTTGAAGTGCTAGGATGGTGCACAAACTACACGCCGATGCGAAGTGGCGATAAAACATGCAGGGCAACTGCTGCTAGACATAGTGTCCCTGTACGGACCCTTTTCGCGGAGTAGTTTGCTCTAGAAGAACGAGATGGCGCTTCCGGCGTCGCGCCACAAGTTGCTTTGGGCGAATACGGAACCATCACAGCTTCTACAATTAGGCTACTGTGCGATAAGCTGTCGGAAATGCAACTGGGTGGTCGCTAATGAACTGTACTCCATTTATGCTGCAAATTGTGCAACGGTAGAGAGAAGACGTGTGCAGTAGTTGGCTGAAAAACTACTGACTGACGTATGAAGGAATTCATATGCCAAGTTCACGCACCGCTGCTACATATAGACAGCATGTGCTGCCGGCCCTTTCAGATGCACGGCGTTCCTCGACGGTAAAAAAGCACTCGTGCGCCAGCGTTGCATCTATCGCTAACCTATAAAAAATTACTTCAACCTCAGAAAAGCGACAAGAGTGAATACCACTTGAAACACAGTGACAAAGAAAATAGCATTGACTCCTAGTGTAGGAAGTTTCTCGCACGTCAACTGCACACATCCGCCCCAGATAACTCACTCACACCCACTCTATCGCCCACGTAATAAAGATAAGTGAATGGACACACTCGAGAATCAATCTGCCGAACTGTGGGTGATGGACTAGGCCGACAGCACAGGAATCTACGAAGTTCAGTGATTCGGTGACTGCCCACAGAATGAGCCAGGAACTAGCGATAATAGGTCTGTGCTACAAGGTAATATAAAGTATTATATAAAGAATGAAACTAACTAGGTTGAGGCAACCAGTAGGTAAGCTCTCCCAAGTAAAAAAGGACCTAATAAAGAAACGACAAAGCATAACAAGGTACTCAAGAGATAAGAAACAGCAGTTGGAAGTTGGCCGTAAGCTACCAAGACAACCAGTAGGTAAGCTCTCCCAAGTAACAAATGGCCTAATAAAGAAATGACAAAACATGAAAGTGTCAAACTCGAGACTGTCAAAAGTGATCAAGAATAAAGTAAGAGATATTCGAACTTATAACGTCGGAAGGATTGACGAAGCCGTAAAATATGGACGCAGCATGAAATAAGTGAGAAGAACGCTTGGCATAGGAAAATGCAATATGTATGCACTGAAAGCGATCAGCAATTTTGGTGACATAGTAAAAGCAGCGGAAGAATTCTATACCGACCTGTACAGTGCCCAGAGCAGCCAAGCTACTTTCATTAGAAGTAGTGATGAACAGGATACAGAGGCTCCTTTTGTAACTAGCGATGAAGTTAGAAGGGCCTTGCAAGGCAGGACCTGGGTAAGACAGGACCGCTTCTGCTGACCGCTTTGCGTACGAGGTCCGTGAAGATTCCACGCGGGTTTTTGGTCAAGTAGCTGGCGGTTTCTCTATTGATCTTTGCTTTTTTAGCTAATTGTTTTTGACGCTTCTTTACAATAGCTGTTAACACATTAGAGTAATTTCGCGCTCATCTGCAATGTCTCTCTCATCGCCATGCCAGGAGGCATACCCCTGGTCGGCTTCCATTCCTCCCCCTGATTTGCCTGTGGAGCTTTTCTTATGCAATGGGACCACCAGCGTACCTGTGGCTTTAGTCCCGAGTGATGGCGGAATGATTCGCATGAAGAATCCCAAGGCGATTCAATCCGAACTGCGGATGGCCTCGGCCAATTTTCAACAGATCACCGAGGTTCGACAATTTGGCCGAGGGGGCATCCTTTGCTGTTCGCCAGACCAGGCTTGTGTTCAAGATTTACTGAAGTGCAATGTTTTTGCGACACATCCGGTGAGAAGCTACATTCCTCCTCACCTAGCGTGTACCAAAGGCCTAGTCCGTGGTGTTGACATAAGTGTGTGGTCGCAGAAATTTTGCAAATGTTTTCACCGGCAGGCGTGATTTCTGTGTATGGTTGCAGCCGTGTCGTTGATAACAAGCGCGTACCCACAGAAACTGTTATTGCTACGTTTGCTGGCTTGAATCGTCCATCAGAAATCAAGGCATGGCCACTCATATACCGAGTTGAGCCTCTATCACCCCGTGTCCTTCAGTGCTTAAAATGCTGGCGGTTTGGCCACTCGCTAAAAGCTTGCAGATCAAATACACGGTGCCGCGTTTGTGGAGAAGACCATAACTCAAATGAATGTTCCTCACGTGATGAATCCTGCTGCCTTTGCAGCGGTACTCATCCTGCAGATGAGCCTAACTGCCCTGCAAGGACAAGAGAACTACAAATCCTTGAAATAATTGATAGACGCCGATGCTCTCGTCACGAGGCCATTGCAGAAATTCAGAGCAGGACTCAAGGATGTGCTGGTATAACGGCCAGTCAAACATTAGGTATGGATAACTCGATCTCTCAGGATGTTGTGGCTTCCGTCGAAAAGGCGCTGGAAAAAGCAATGGAACGCATTATGGTGAACCTCACCGATTCCCTTGTTCAGGCAATGTCCACACAATTCGCTCAGTGGTTTCAAATTGCTAATAAAACCAACACGGAGGATCAGGAGCCTGTTCTACCAAAAAGTCAATCTAGCCAAGTAACGACCGCGATACTAACGATAAACAACGATGTTGCAAAGCCATCAATTTCTCAGAAAGTTGACCACACTTGCCTTTCAGACACAGATGCGATCGAAAATCAAGATGTAGAAATGGACCCCCGATCCCTTAAACGCACAAGATCACCAATAAACAAAAAATCTAGCTCTCTCACCAACTCAAAGGCTAAAAAGTACGTGAGAGAGACTCCTACTAAGAAAGACTTCTTAAAAGAGAGCGTTTTAGAGCAAGCAATCTCTGCTGCTCTGCTTTCTTCACCATAGGAAGCTTAACAGTAATTCAGTGGAACTGTCGTTCCATACTTTCCGCTGCAACAGATTTATTATATCTTGCTTCTAAATATTCTCCAGATATTATTATTTCACAGGTATTATTACAGATATTATTATTTTACATTTTTTACATCTGCAACTAATGTACACTGACTGCACCAGTCGTTGCAGAGTTACCTAGGAAGGCTTGAGACGTGGCTAGATGAGTTATGTATGTCATTAAATGTTAATAAAAGTGCTGTACTAGTGTTCCCGTTAACTGCACCAGTGCATATATCCCTCCAATATCACCAGGAAACCATTCCTCAAGTTGACTCGGTAAAATACCTTGGTGTCATATACGATGAAAAGCTTGTCTGGCGCACTCACATTGAACATATCGCAACAAAGGCAGAACGTGCCGTAGCTATGCTCCACCGGCTCTGTCACCGTCGCTCTGGACTACGTAGGGATACTTTAATGATGATATATAAAATGTATATTCGGCCCATACTAGAATTCGGTTGCGTGTTATTTTCCGGTGGTCCCGCCTATAGAATTAAACCTCTGATACTATTAGAAAGAAAATATCTACGATTATGCCTTGGGCTACCTAGATTTGTTGCCAACACTGTTATATCAGGAAGCTAATATACCCACTCTAGATTGCAGATTCCGCATGCTTACGCTTCAGACTTTTTTTAAAAATTTATGAATTTTCAAGGAGGCGTGCACAATACATATTTTTCACTGAACCGTCTGAGTTTTTTAACGCATCGTGGTCGCGATTACACAGTCCTCAGATAATATTTGTGCACGCACAGTTACAACAATTGAATGTGTCATTACGTCAAGTTTGCCATTCGAATAATGCCTTAACAGACCTCAAAATTGAATTCGAGGACATATTTGCAAATCACGCTAAATTATTGCCTAGCAGACATTTAAATAATATATTAGAAGACCAGCGAAACCAGCTAGCTACTGACAACATAATAGCTACCGACGCTTCCGTGTGCAATGAGAAGGCAGGAGTGGGGATCTTCTCTGAATCTCTTCAATGGTCTTACTCTCTTCGCCTTCCCGACTTCAGACCCATTTTTCAGGCAGAACTAATAGCGATTATATTAGCCCTACGAAAGATTCCCCAAAACGATTCATTATCAGTTATTGTGACTGACTCACTGTCTGTCTGCACAGCACTTACAGCCTCGTCAAATTCAAAAATTATGTTAACATTTTGTTCAATGGCTCCTTCGTACTTGCGGCAAGTATACTTGCTTTGTGTACCGGGACATCGTGGTTTGCACTTGAATGAAATGTCTGATTCACTCGCACGAGCATCACTTAATGGCCCTGTCATATCTGTTTTGCCGACATCAGCTTATGTCACCGCGGCTAGGTACAGAAAGTTCTCTATATCGCAAAATTCCGCAAAATCGCTTTTAACATCGTCTTCTGATTTCCACCATCTTTGCTTCACATGGAATAATAATTGGTGTACATCAAGGCAATTCGAAGTTTCCATTACAAAATTGAGATGCCGTATACCGCCTCTAAATTTTTACTTACACAGGTCTGGTCTCGCTGTGTCCCCTTTATGTTCTTTTTGCAATGAATCCGAATCCATAGAGCATTTTTTTCCCTTTCGTGCCGCCGATATTTAAGAGAAAGAAAAATCTTTGAAATTGGTCGAATTATTTTGAAAAAAACTTTCCCAAATGGTCAAATTACTTTATTGCGGATATTGAATGTAAAAAATGTATAAAGTCAGGAATAAATAGTGAAAAAAAATTAGAAACAGTATTTTGATGTCGGCATCACTCAGAACTCCAAATGTTCAATAATATTTCAGAGTGTGGTATTCCTTGAAACACGGTTCTACGCACAGCGCCTTATCGCGCCAATCAAGGTAGCGCCAATCAAAGAGCAGCGCCAATCAAGGTAGAAAGCTTCCACCGCATCTGCAAGAGAGTGCCGACAGAGAAAACTCACGTTTCGCGCGCCTCCGTTGCGATCATTCGGCGGAACCGAAACCGCGTAAGCGCGTTGCCGCAAAGAGCGAGAATACCTCGTGATCGGCGCTGATAAACAAGCTAAGACAACGCTAATCAAGATAGAAATCAACTTCCGCCGCCCCTGCAAGAGAGTGCCGACAGAGAGAAAACTAACGTTTGGCGCGCCTCGCCTCCGTTGCGATCACGCGGCGCAACCGAAACCGCGTAAGCGCGTTGCCGCAGAATACCTCGTGAGCGGCGCTGATAAACAAGCTAAGACAGCGCCAATCAAGATAGAAATCAACTTTCGCCGCCCCTGCAAGAGAGTGCCGACAGAGAGAAAACTCACGTTTCGCGCGCCTCCGTTGCGATCACGCGGCGGAACCGAAAGCGCGTTGCCGCAGAGAGCGAGAATACCTCGTGAGCGACGGTGACAAACAAGCTAAGAGCAGCGCCAATAAAGGTAGAAATCAACTTCCGCCGCCCCTTCAAGGGAGTGCCAACAAAAAGAAAAATCACGTTTCGCGCGCCTCCGTTGCGATCACGCGGCAAAACCGAAACCGCGAAAGGGGTGTTGCCGCAGTCTGCGCGAAAAAAGCGCTGAAACTAGAAATCAGTTCTGTTTATCTCCGCTAGAAGGTAGCACAAATGGCAAACGCTTCTTGTAAGTCCTAAAAGGTGGCAGCACCTCCCGGTGAGCATGCATCGTCATTATGGCGCGAAATTTCAAACGGGGGATCGAAACCGTAACCGTACGGCAAAGAGCTTGCGGGACAGAAAACCGCCGCCGTACACATACGGCAAAAACCTTCAAAGGGTTCCACACCAACCATTCTCTCCTTTGGGGAGACTTCACTGGGACACAGTCACAGGGATGCTTTTCTTGCAGTTTACGATTTCGTTAGAGATACAAAAAGATTACCTTACTGAATTTCTAGAATTAAGAATTATTTTCTATTACTTCACTTCTTCATGACAAAATTGCTTTATCTCAAAATTAAGAAATAACATTAGGTTTTCGTTAAATTTTTCTATAAACATAGTTGAAACCGCCTGCCTCTTGGCCAATCCCCCGTAGTGGGTATGCGCCAAAGTTTAGGTAACAAGACAAGACAAGACCTGGGTAAAAGCTGCTGGAGAAGATAGAATAACAGTTGATTTGATAAAAGACGGAGGGGAGATCATGCTTGAAAAGCTTGCAGCCCTTTATACGCAATGCCTCACGACTACAAGTGTACCAGAGAACTGGAAGAATGCCAACATTATACTAACCCATGAGGAGGGAGACGTTAGAGAACTGAAAAATTAAATGCCCATTAGCTTGCTTTCAGTACTGTATAAAATATTCACAAAGATAATTTCCAATAGAATCAGGGCTTGGCTTCTATCAACCAAGAGAACAGGGCGGCTTCAAGAAGGGATAATCAACAATCGACCACATCCATCTCATTAGTCAAATAATGAAGAAATTTGTAGAGTACAATCAATCTCTCTATATGGCTTTCCAAGTTAAGGACCGCACAAAAAGTGATGCAACGAAAAATGTTAAGCCTGACGTTAAGAGGAAGAGAGCAGTGTGGATCAGAGAGTAAACGGGGATAGCCGATATTCTAATTGACATTAAGAGAAAGAAATGGAGCTGGGCAGGCCACGTACGTAATGCGTAGGATGGATAACCGGTGGACCATTAGAGTTACCGAATGGATACCAAGAGAATGGAAGCGCAGTCGAGGACGACAGAAAACTAGGTGGGTTGATGGAGTTAGAAAATTTGCAGGCGCAAGTTGGAATCAGCTAGCGCAAGACATGGGTAATTGGAAATCGCAGGGAAAGGCATTCGTCCTGCAGTGGACATAAAAAAGTCACAGGCCTGCGCGGCACACGCAGCACAATCACAGTGTAAGCTGGTGAAGCGGCTCAAGAGTAGCGCCAATTTCGGCACCACGCACAACAGGGTCTTCGCGGCAAAGTCTCTTCGGCTCGTTTTGACGAGAACGATCATAACTGCCCGTCCGGCGTCGACGGCGAGCTGCGGCTTGTAATGCTCTCTGCACAGCAGTCTGCTGAGCCCGATAAAGCCTTACAACTGCAACTTACATGTCGGGCACGCTGCGTTTGCAAGGCACCTTAACGCAAGGCACCTTAAGATGGCGCCACCATACTGGCGGAGGCTCGGGTCGCCTGCGCGCTGCGTAGGGAGTGTTTATAGGGAATTTTTCCGCTGCGCGATAGCAAGCTCGTGCGTGGATCAGTGATAGAGTATCTGGCTCTCACGCAGCGGGCGCAGGTTCCATCCCGGCGGGAACTGGGTACTTTTTTCGCATTTCCGGCGTAGCGGTTAGGGTCCCCAAGGGCGGTGGCGGCGGCGGCGGCGGCGGACACCATCGCGAACCGAAACGGCTATAGGTGAGGCGTAAACGCGTAAAGGCTCATGGGGCACGTCGTCTGCTTGGCGCTTCCGGTTCAAGCGCTGATGGTTCCGGCGCACGATTCTCCGTTCGCGGAGCCGGTGGCGCTTGTTCTCTGTGCACTTTCATCACAAGGTATCGCCCACGCTGCAAATATCTAGAGCCTGTGACGGTCGCATCGGTTACTGACCACTATATCTGAGCATAGGCAGTCATTTAAAATAATTTCGAGCCGAAGCGACCGAACACGTAAATTAGGTATGCGTGCTGTCGCAGTCGCGGGCTTATCTTGAATGACGAGTCGCACTTTCTTGTCCTCAAGTGAACTCTGTTCGTACCAACGACAGAACCCACCACAGCTTCGCTGGCTTCCATCTGCACAGTAGTGGAATAGGGGTCTTATCGAATTGGCTGACAAGAGGCGAGGAGCAGGCTCTAGTGGAGAGGGTTTCGGTGGGGCCGAGCCAGCGCAGAGAAAATAGATAACTGCATGAAGAGGGTGGTGCCGGCTTTCCGATTGGTCGGCTTCGCCCTACTTAGCTTGCGGTGGCTGGTCGAAAATCGCAGCGACGTGCAACGGAAGGATAAGAATGCCGCTGAAACGGATCCTCAGCAAGGAGGAGTTGGCAGAGCGATGCATGCAGAAAGGGCTCGATAACGTTTTACTGCCACGCAAAAAGGTTTATCATGCGCAAATAAATACATGCTCACCGGCAGGTGCGAGTAGCGAGGGCCTGAGCGTTTGGTGGGCAGCCATCTTCTAGTGCTTTCGGAACGGGGCAGTCTGTGGCTATTGAGAAAAAAATTCAGTTTTGTTCGGCAAATTAATGCATTTTTTTCGCGTACACGTCACTTTGACGTAGTGAGTTTTCGCGGTTTTGTGAGGACAGACAGGCTAAGTGGGCGTAGGCAGAAAACATTGGACCAGTAGAGGGCTAATGGTGAAAAGGCGTCGAATCAGGAATGATTATTTTCCTTTTGTGCGGTTTAATCATGCATAATCAGTGTGTACACGTTATATATCAGACGGGGAGCTATCGTGTTTTCGTGACGTCGCGTGACAGACAGTCGAAGTTGGGAGTGGCTCGAAAATGTTTTGCCCAATCGTGGAGGCTGATTTCAGAAGTTGGAATCAAAGCAGTTTCAAATCATTTTACGTTATAGCGCCCCAGAGCAGCGCATACTTGGTCAGCATACAAGGGTAATGCAAACCTACATCTGGTACTTCCATTTCTCGCTCATGTGACCTTTCTGTATATATCCACAAATATATCCGCCAAGATAGCAACCGACCCAACTGCAGCTAGCCCGCGCCCAGGCTATCATGGCAAGTCCGGAAGCCTGTTTCCTTGGCACATTTAAGTACAGTGTATCATAGCTTTCTGTATAAGTGTACGGTCTCTATGAACGCAGAATGCCGTTGCTGTTACGTGACCGCAGAACCCACACACCACACCGTCAGGTTCGGCCGCCTACTTGCAGTTCTTGAATAATGAAGTGCGTTTTATCAAGCCGTTTTCGAAGGAAGCTTTTTTTGCGCCAAGGCCGCTATAATTTTCTCAAGTTGGTCAGTTTCTCGCTGAAAAAGTTCCCGCTGCCGAAATACAAAATATTATTTGTACACAGGCAGAAAAGTGGCTAAAATGATATAGGGACACAACCGCTGAACATACAAACCCAATGTCTCACTAATAAGCACAGAAACGGGTAATTTATTTTTCTAAATTTTTGTCCGTTACATATTATCATCCTCAACAACAAACTGTTTTTATGTGCTATTAAGCACGAAGGCCACTCCCAACGATCTCCAATTATTTCTATCTTGCGCTGGCTGATTATTCCAACTTGCACATGAAAATTTTCCCATTTGATCACGCCACTTAATTTTCTGTCGTCCTCGACTGCGCTTCCCTTTTCTTGTCACCCATTCTGCAACTCTAATTGTCCACCACGTATCTGCTGTACGCATTACATAGCCTGCCTAGCTCCATTTTAGAGTGAAAGCTCTACTACCGCGATGTCTCGCAAGGTCATTTATCACGTCGCAATGACCTTGAACCACTGGAGCGCAAGTGTGGCAGGTGTGACGTCACGCCACGTGATCAGCTGGGGAGAGACGTCGCAGCTGCACTCGCTCGGAGCCTCGCCGCTGCGGTACCACGTGACTAGGCGAGTGTTCAACCATATATATGTTTACCGTCTGCTTCGCCGGTGCTTGGTCGCTCATTCTCGCCGTGGGTGGCGCGCCTGCTGGGCCATCTGTGCGAGGCTGAATACAATCATCCAGTAGATATAGCCAGACGGCAGGCTGCGAAATCTCAAGCAAGGACCGTCTTCGTCACCATTCAAGAAGCACAATGAGACACACCATCACATTGTCAATAAAGCCTAACTTTAGTGATACACGTAAATAGTCTTTGCAAAACCAAGTCAAACACACCTTTTGCTCGTAATGACTAGGTTTACAAGAGTTAAACCACAGTCAATTTTTTTCTTTCTTAATGTCGACTAGAATATCGGCTATCCCCGTTTGCTCCCTGATCCACACTGCTCTCTTCCTTTCTCTTAACGTTAGGACTAACGCGTTTCGTTCCATCGCTCTTTGTGCGGTCCTTAACTTGTTATCGAGCTTCTTTGTTAACCTCCAAGTTTCTGCCCCTAATGTTAGCACCGGTAGAATGAAATGATTGTGCACTTTTCTTTTCAACGACAGTGGTAAGCTCCTAGTGAGGATTTGGCAATGGCTGCCGTATGCAGTCCCACATAATTTTATTGGTCTGTAAATTTCTTTCGCATGATCAGGGTCCCCTGTGAGTAAATCACCTAGATAAACGTACTCGTTTACAGAATCTAGAGGCTGACTGGCGATCCTGAATTCTTGTTCCCTTGCCAGGCTATTGAACATTACCTTTGTCTTCTGCATATTAATACTCAACCCCTCTCTTACACTTTCTCGGTTAAGGGTCTCAATCATTTGTTGTAATTCGTTCCCATTGTTGTTGAATAGGACAATGTCATCTGCAAACCAGAAGCTGCTGAGGTATTTGCTGTTGATCTTCGCCCCTAAGCCTTCCCAGTCTAAGAGCTTGAACAGCTATTCTAAGCATGCAGTGAATATCATTGGAGAGATTGTGTCTCCTCGCTATTAGGTAACTTTCTTGATAGGTCTCTTTCTACTTTTCTTGTGGAGAACCAAGGTTGCTGTAGAATCTTTGTACATATTTGCCAAGATATTCACGTATGCCACCTGTACTCCTTGATTACGCAATACCTCCATGACTACTGCTATCTCTACTGGATCAAATGCCTTTTCATAATCTATGAAACCCATATCGAAAGCCATATCTAGATAGGAATAGCGTTGATTAAAACAATTTTAAATCTACCTGCTTATTGACCAGTTTCACCGTAGTGGGTACAGGCGTGATTGCTTGAGAACAAGAAGACGAAATCTCGCATGCGTGAAAGACGTATTCGCTGTTTCGTTTAAACAGAAGGCAACTCGTTCCGTGGGATGGTTGCGTAAGATCAGAAATCAACGATACTGGTTGCTAACACATACATAAATCATGATCTACAAAACGTATGCACCGTTCTACATATACAAGCGCGAATTCCATGTTTAAAAAGTAGGTTCAGGACTCCCACTGTCCAAATATACCTAAAAAATTAAAAATTACGATTCTCCTGAAAGAAGATCAATGTATGCTTGCATTAATGAACCAAGTACATTTTAATATTGATTGGTCGCGACTACACATCCCTCAGATCGTATTTCAGAATTTCAGCATCACAGTTTTTGCTGGAATAAACAGTTGCAAGTTACAAACACCAAATTACGCTGTCGTATCCCACTTTTTAATTTCTTTTAAGATAGAGCTGGTCTGACGATGTCCTATCTATACCACAATAGTAAGGAAATTGATTCAATAGACCACTACTGTCTATCATGCCGGCGATATTCAAACCACAGAAAAATATTAGTCGAAGCTCCACTCTGCAAAATCGGATTACCTGCTCATTATTACGGCGAAGCTGTATACCTCTCTTGGTCGGAAAATTTCGTGGCGTAAACTCAAAACGGAGGTGTTTATTATACTTAAGGAAGAGACGCTTAATTCTGCAGCCCATCAGGGAGCACGGCGCAGCGTCGTAGGGGATAGGGGGAGTAGGAGGTAAAGAAAAAGAGAAGAGAGAGAGTTCAGGGGGCTCGTCCGCACATGGGTAGGCAGCAGAGGCGGCAGGGACCGGCAAGGGCATGTACGCTCAGCGGTATACTGCTATCCCACTCGCCTCCACGAACTCCACGAGGCTGTGTAGTGCGGGGAGATGGTAGCGGGATGGGAACAGCAGGTTGGCCAGTGAGTCAGCAGGAAGTCCCTGCAGTCTATAGGCTCGGATGACCTTCGAACGTTCCTGTGCTAGGGCTGGACAGGCGCAGAGGAGGTGTTCGAGTGTCTCGGTGTCACCGCATCGTCGGCACGAGGGGGAGGCGCTGCGGCCTTTGGCATGAAGCCTAGCTGCTGTCAATATGCAGCCAGTCCGGAGTCGCAGCAGGGTGGCTCTGTCTCGCCTGGGGATGCCAGACTCGGGGAGCAGCTTGGGTTCCTTGCCATTTGCCACCCTCGGGTGGGAGTGGATCGCCAGTAGAAGCTGCTTCAGTCGTGGCCTCGAGTAGTCTGAAGCCGCCACTGATCGAGTGAATGTGACTCCTGGGTGGTGGGCAGCTTTAGCGAGGGTGTCCGCCTCCTCGTTACCAGCTATGCCCACATGGGAGGGCATCCAGTGGAAGGAGACGGACACTCCGGAGGAACCGAGCGCCGAGAACTTCGCGGCCAAGAGGTACCCCGTCAGTCCAACTTGATGGCAGTTGGAAAGGGACTGCAGCGCCGGTTTTCTGTCCCATAGCACAGCAACCGGCCGTGCAGGAGAGTCCTCAGCCAGGAGGTCAGCCGCCAGGTGAAGTCCCGCCAGTTCCACCGATGTCGAACTCGCTGGGAACGGCAGACGGCATTGCCTGCTGATGGCTCTGGCAGGGATGACGCACGCCGCTGCTGCTGACCCATCCGGCATCACAGATCCGTCGGTGAACACCTGCAGCCGACCCTCCAGTTGTTCCTGGAGTTTGCAAGATGCTGCCTGCTGCAGAGCGGTCCCAGGTGTCCCACGCTTTGTAGCCCCATCGAGGGAGAGGTGGACCTCCGGTGGCCGGTGGTGTGGTGGTGGTGAGGGAACCGCCACTGGTGAGTGAGTCACCATCTGCTCGTAGATAAGGCAGAGCCCTCCCATCCGTGACGATGGTAGGCTGCGAAGCCGTTCTATGAAGGCCCTGCCATCAGGTGTCCGTTGTAGCCGGTCCAGGTGTCCCAGCGCTCGCTGGAGCATTCGGAGAGTGAGAGGCCACTCGTTGGCCTCGGCGAGTGTTGCTGCTACTGGGGAATACTTGGGGAGCCCCAGAATGGCCCTCACGGCACCCCTGTGCAGTCCCTCCAGTTGGCATCTCCTGGTTGGAGACAGGTTCACCAATGGGAGGGCGTAGAGGAGAGCAGATGTTGCTGTGGCCTGGTTGAGCCGCAGAGCCCACTTTGTGGTGCATTCACGACCATGCTGCTGAAGCTTGCTGATAGCCCCCTGGACTCGGCACACTTTGGTCATGGTCGCCTTGGCAGCTGGAATCCAAGTAAGCCGGTGGTCGATGGTGAGCCCCAGGTACCTAACGACCGGATTCCATGGTAGTGCTTTGGCACCAACCTTCAGCTGCTTGACGTACAGACGTGCCGAGGCCACCAGGTGTATCAGGAGAGCCTCCGTCTTGGCAGCACAGACCCTGAGCCCAATGCCTCCTAGGTAGGAGACGACCGCATCCAGGGCCTCCTGCAGTGACCTCCTGATGGCTGGGATCGACCGCTTCGGTCCCCGTACCCAGAGTGCCACATCGTCTGCATAGATGGAGCAGCGGGCCGGGAATCGGGCGGCGGCTGGGAGTGATGCCGGCAATCCTGCCAGTGCCATGTTGAAAAGGAAGGGGCTGAGCACTGACCCTTGTGGGACACCTGCTGTGATGTCCCTGGGTTCGCTCAGCTCCCTTCCAACACGGACACGGAAGGTCCTTCCCGACAGGAATGCGGTGACAAAGCCACGGAGGCACCCGATGATGCCGAGTCCGTCCATGGCAGCCTCGACGACTGTATGAGGGAGGCCGTCAAAAGCACTCTCCAGATCCAGCAGCAGTAGCATGGCCACGTCCCCGCAGGCCTTGGCATCCTCGAGAGGGGCGACGACGTCCGCGATTGAGTCCGCTGTGCAGCGGTAGCACCTGAAGCTCGACTGTTGCTCTGGGAAAAATTGCAGCTGCGCCGCAATCCACTCCAATCGCGCCAGGGCCACTCTCTCCAGCACCTTGCAGGCCGCAGAGGTGAGGAAGACCGGCCTGTACGAAGACAGTGCTGTGGCAGGCTTCCGAGGCTTCAGGATCGGCGCTACCACTGCTGCTCGCCAGCTCTCTGGTATGTCTCCTGTACTCCAGATGTCGTTGAAGAACTCCAGGAGCCGTTGACTACCGGCCTCCTCCAGATTCCGCAGCATCTGGAACGTGATGCCATCAGCTCCAGGCATGCTCCGGCGCTTGGTCCTGCTAAGTGCTGCTTCCAGCTCGTGAATCCGGATGGACTCGCTACACAGCTCCTGGATCTGTGCAGCCACCCATCCTGGGTGATGGCAGGACTCAGGATATGGCAGAGCAGCAGCCGGTGGTGGTGTGGCCAGCAGGACAGGTATTCTGGCGTCAAACCGATTTGCCAAGAGCTCGGCCAGGGCAGCAGCGCTGATTCCAAGGTGCACGGCAACTGACAGCACCTGACGTGTGGCTTGTGGAACCATCAGCAGACACTTCAGCAGGCGCCACGCACGGGGACCATCCTGGGTGCGCCTTATAGAAGAGCAGACACCCTCCCAGCTCTGGCGCCGGCGTCTCCATGCATGGCGTCTGCAAGCGGCATCCACGCGGCGGTACCTGGTCCAAAGATCCGGCCGGGCAGTGCGCAGTGCCTGGCGCTCCACCCGGCGCCATTCTGCTTGCAGGGCCAGGTGCCTCAAATCTGGAACCGGCTGGACCACCTGTGCTGTCGTGGTAACAGTTGCGGCCCTGGCGCTGTCGACCACCAGCTGGAGGAAGTCTCCGCCAGAGGTGTCCTGATGACAAAGTCGTCTGAAGGCCCGCCAGTCCACGATGTGGCACTCCCGACTCCTAGGTGTCTTGCCTTGGAATGGAGAGAGCAGGAGAGGCAGGTGGTCAGACCCCCAGGTGTCCGGGAGTGGTGCCCAGGAGTACCAATAGCCCTCTGTGGCCACGCTGATGTCAATGGCCGAGCGGACTGCCCGGCCAGAGCGTCGGAGGAACGTAGGTAGACCGGTGTTCAGGATCTGCAGGCCCAGCTGCTGGAGAACGTCCTGCAGCTTCTTCCCTCGTGGGCAGCACCGTCTACTGCCCCAGGCCGTGTGATGGGCGTTGACGTCCCCGCAAAGTAGGAGCTCCCTCCCCAGACGGTGGGCTAGCTGCCGCAGGCATGCAGGATCCAACGGCTGGTCCGGCCTGATGTAGACGGAGGCCACTGTGGTGTCGGTGCCCTCGAGGCACACTCGAACAGCACAGCACTCGAGGGGGCCGCTGACAAGGTCTGCCACGCTCACCTCCGCCTGAAGGAGTTCCCTCTTCACGTACACAGTGCAACGAGGTGCGCCCTGCTTATGGCTGTCGTCGAGGCAAGGCACTGCATGGCAATCCGCCCGTGCACAGGAGGTTCGGCTGCTGTAACCCACATAGCCAGGGAGGCGCAGTTCCTCAGCAGCTACGTACACCTCCTGCAGAGCGAGCACATCGTACTCGCTCTGCAGGAGATGTAGGGAGAGGTCCGCATGTCGCCGCCGCAGGGAGTTAGTGTTCCACTGGAGGACACTGGGGCGGTGACGACCATTCCTCACCCTATGCGGATCAGCGATGGTGGTTGGCTGTGGTCTGGGCTGCCACTGCCTGCAGGCAGATGGCTCTCAATGGATGTTTAGCAGGCAGCAAAGAGCTGAATGCTTGCATGGTCAGCAGGAGATTGGCCACCAGCTCGTCCACCGTAGTCTGGGCCATGGGGGGCATCTGGCGGCGTGGTAGTGGAGGCCACAGCAGTCTCTGGCACCCGGCGACGGGAGGCTCGCGGGGTTGGTACTGGGCGCCGCGAGGGAGCGGGGGCACCCCTCACCACACCCGCGAACGATCGCGCCGGAGGTGCGAAGGCCTGCTCCACCTTGCTCTCCTCACGCACCGCGGCTCTGACCGCACGACTGGAGAGTGCTGTGGTGGAGGAGGCCATGATGGTGGCCACACGTCGTTCCTGCTGCCACATGGGACAGTCGGGGGTGTCTGCAGTGTGTGGCCCACCGCAGTTAACACAGTGGACCGTCTGGCAAGGGGACCATGTGGCGTGGCTCTTGCCGCAGCCAATGCAGCCCGTCGGCCACCTGCAGGCTTCCGCCACGTGACCGAAACGACCACACTGCCGGCACTGCGGTGGGCGTGGTCTGGCCGGCCTTAGCCTGAACCAGAGCTTGAAGAGGCTCACGTGTTCAGGGGGGACCGGTCCGGCGAAACGGATAGTGATGGTGTTGCCCTGCCTGGTTGCCGACACCATCGGGACGGTGGATTCGATGGCCCTCAGGAGGTCCTCGTCTGCAGGCTCTCCGTCCACCCCATGCAGGAAGCCGGTGCTCATCCCGCGCTCAGCCGGCAGACGGGCGGTAACCGGGATTCCGTGGAGCTCGGTGACCGTCATCAGCTCCTCCAGGCACGCCCGGGTGGTGGTGTCGGCGGCCACGATGTTGCGCTTGCTGTTCACCCTCACCGCAGCGACACCGGGACGCGCTGAAAGCGCTGCCGCGAGTACGAGGCGTGGCGCACAACGGAAGGCTCCACCGGATGCCGAAGGACGGAAAAGCCCCATGCCGACCACCTTAGGGTTCACCGGCAGGGCAGCATTCTCCAGGGCCCTCGTGAGCCGCCGATCAGCCTTGAAACGAACCAGTTCGAACCCATCTGAGGGTGGTTCTTGGACGCCGGGGGAAGCTTGCTGCACCGCCTTAGGGGTGACCTGGGTCACTGGTGCGTGACGTAGGTCAGCAGCAACCCGTGAGGAAGAGGCGTCTGAAGTGTTAGCAGATTTCTTCGACTTCTGCTGTTGCTTCGTCCTCTTTTTCCCCTGGTTCTGCTGTGCAGAGGTGTCGCGGGGGGACCCCTTCAGGAACTGTGCCGCCGGATGGGCAGAGCCGTGCAGCTTCGAGTCGGGTGGCGTGGAATCCGCGAGCACCATCGGGACCGATCCGATCGGGTGGCGAGCGTCTGTGGTAGCAGACGACGTGGGAGGGAGCTCGCCATCGCCACAATCAGCTGGCGAAGCGCGAGCGTCCGTGGGCGTAAGCAGCGCCGGCGTTTCGGGATGAGCACCATCCTATGCGGGGCGCAGGGACGATGTGGTGACCATCTGTCCCGGGAGTCGGAAGACGGCGCTGCTGTCGTCCGTCCGCTCCGAGCGAGCGACGGGTGATACGTGAGCATCCGAGCAAGGTGGTTGCTTGCGAGGGCAGGCCGATTCGTCCTCCTCGCACTCCGCTTCGCGGGGGCGTTTCCGCGAGCGCGAGGAGTGCGTCCTCCTCGTCGTCTGAAGAGGGCAGTGGAGCGGCAAGCCTCTCAGCAAGGGCGGTGTCCTGCACCAGGGAGAAAGGGCTCGTCTGGGGAGGCTCCGCAACTATTGCCGGTGCCGCAGTGCTGCCGAGCACAGCCACAGGCAGGGCAGGGTCCACCGGCAGCGTAATGGTGGCTTGCTTACGCAGCCACTCGTCGGCAATGTGCGCTGCACGGTTCTCGAGCTCTTCTCTTGCACGGAACTCTTGAAGAGTCGTCGGCTCGAGTGTCACGAACGACGTGCTGGCGTGACGACGGTGACCCGCGCGGCGGGCGTCCTCCCGGTGTGTGGAAACTCATGAGGCACGGTAGAAACACAGAGCACGAAAACAGGTCACGAGAAGTGCATTCCCACTGCGGACAAAAACACAAGACACGCGCACACAAACACAACACACGTGGCACATGCACAAAGCACCGCACCCGTGATACGGTGAGCGCGACTGCTCGCATCCGCGCCAAGTACAAGTACGCAGTTGCTGACAGAGTGGAAGCCGCACCCCCTCCCTCTCCCGTTGCCTTCCCACTTTCCTCCTTTCGCGCGCGAGATTGAATCGCCAGATCCCCTTGCCTTACGCTTTTCTTCTCCCGTTTGAACATACCCTCCTCCGCTTTCCGCCTCATGGTGCCGCTGCACCCTCCTCTCCGCTTTCCTCCTCTCGTCTTTCATCCTGCGCTGCGCTCGTTCGCTCGGTTACGAGTGACAACGCCGATGCTCGCCGTAGGAACGGGTGCTTAAGGGCTGCGCTCTAAAAAAGATTGTAAAAAATTATGAATGGTTCAAATACGAATTTTGTCTGCTGCAGGTTGCTTGCGTATTTGCTGTTCTTGTTTATTTCGTACGCTCTTCTTACGCGTACGGTTGACGATTTCAGTCTAACTCCGATTTGTAAAAAGAACCAAACCGACACAAACGCGCACACATCGCGGAAACGTCTTCAAACTGGTTTGGTATCACGTGCTTTTGACAGCAGCACGTGCAGTTGCGACCTCGCCCAGGGAGCTGAGAGAAAGAAAAAAATAAAGAAAGAGGAAAAGAACGCATTGTGTCTATAAAGTGCACCGCGAATAAAGCAAAAGCTAGGTAAAAACTTAAAATAAGATGACTCCCAGAGGAATTTCTGCGTGAATTTTACAGCGAAGCTGTGAAGGGCTCACCTTTCGATCGTCGCGTCCTGCAATAGAAAAAAACTCTCATTGGCCGTATGCTGTATGTGCGAGTGAAAGCGTGCGAGGGCGAGAGACGCGCGCTTTCCCGGGGAGCGAACGCACAACGGAGAGCAAACGGGACTTCCCAGTGGAAGGGGAGTGGGGGGCGAGGAGGGCATCAAGGCACCCTAGACTGCGTGTGGGTGCCCGCTCTCCCACTGCGGCGCATGCGCGCAGCACTGCCGGCCTCTGCCATCGACTCTCTCTGGGCAGAAAGATTATTTATGTCGAATTTTCTGTATTGGTCAGTTTCGTACAATGACCATTTCGCTTTAAGACTGCCAAGTCACTTCTCCGCCAAACAGTGGGTAGACATTTTTGTTATCACCGAGGGGCGGCTTGCATTTTATTTCGAGTGTAAAATGAGTTGTGCCTCTGCGTGCCGTTGTAAATGAAACAACGGCTTGGTGTTTTTGGACTGGTATCGTCACTCGTGCGGTGAGATTGAGCGCTGTGTACACGTAAGCTTTAGCTTAGAAGTACAGTCTTCGCCCGTGCCAGAATTGTTTCTTGTCCTCTGTGTTGGCGCAATTCTTCGTCATTCTATAAATCTGCATGGAAATGTGCACAGCAGTGTGTCAAGGCATCTTATCACGAGTATGAGAAAAGCTTTCTTAAGAGGCCGAATTCCTAAAAGAGCAAACAGGCACGTATCACCTTCTCGGTAGCCACGTTGCCGTAGCTACATAGGACCCTCGTGTCGTTGCCGTGTCACGCATTGTCTTTTGGCTGAACACACCTGTACACTGCAATAAGATGGATAGATGGGCTGGTTTGCATAGCATTAGAGTTGCGAAAATTAGAGCGCATCAAAAACACGATACATGACTTTCGTTTTTTGCAGTGCTATAATTTTCGTTACCGTCTGTACGCAGTTGTCGTCAGCACTGTGCGGCAGGCCAGCCAATAAGACGGAGAATGCCGTCGCCGGTAGAAGAAATACAATTCGGCGGTTTTGGACGTATACAGTCTGCGCTGCCGACGTACTCGCGCCGACGGCGGGCTTCTGGTCGCCCCCTCTTTCCCAGCCCAACACGACACGACGCTTCTGCACAAACGAACCTGCTGGCTCCTGCTGATGGTTTTGTTTGATTATGCTTTAGGAAAGCACTAGTGTACTAACACTTAAGAAGCACGCCAACGCGTCTACAAGCGCTTTTAGAAGTCATTATTACTCCTGAACGTACGCTGAAGAATCACAACGCTCACGGTTCTGTGCGATGAGAGTTCGTGCAAACAAGGGCATAGACAACATTCCTCGGAATATTTTAACCACTCATTAACAATTATCGCCATTACCCCTGCTTTCCGTATTCATAACTGGCATGTTTAATACAAATTAACACTGTCATTGTCGCATGTAAAAGTGTGAACGCGTGTGACAGCATCTCGTGCATAACTGTCACCGCTGCCGCTCTAATTGATACGCTAATTGATACGCTCATTTACTGTAGTAAAGCGATAAATAGCGATCAGCTTAGCGTGTGCGCGGAACAAAACAGTGCTGCGCTCATGGGGATTCTCACAGTGTGTGCGAGCTGGGGCATCTCAGAGTCCATGCTTTGCACTCGCGGATGCGTACTAATCGATACATATTTGTAGCCGCCGGGAAGCCGGGGAGTCGCCCCTGTGCCACCTGGGACCGGTAGTCATTGTGGGCCTTAAGCACTTCGGCCTTCTCAGCCGTGCTGAGTCCCGTCGAAACGAAGAGACAGTTTGGGTTGGGAGGCTTGAAGGCCGTCTGCACCAAGCCACCCGGTAGGTTCTGGTACTCGGAACCGCACGTGGAGGGCAGGGCATCGCCGGTATTTGATCTTCCCGTTGAGTGCGGGAGTCGGGGGACGTCGAGGACGGACTTTGGGAAAAGGAGGTTTATTTACATTATTTACAGTGCTAATATACAAAGTAATGAACAATCAAACAGTGATCGACGGCCGGCAGCAAGTCGGACGCTGCGACCCGTGGCAAGAAGAAGAATAATCTCTCCCCGATTTGTCGCTCTTTTAACCCCTTCGGTCTCTCGGGGTCTCTCGGGGTCCCGTCATTTTTGGCCAATCGTCGAGTCAGCTGAGGTGTCGTCATTTTCCTCCCCTGGTATTGGCCCGTGCAAGTGCCGTCATATTCGGCCAATGGGGACGCTCCGAGGGCTTCATTGTCCGATGGCTGGTTTACCTCCGGCTTTGCCTCCGCGCCTGGAAGCGCTCGGCTGAAGGAGACGGGATGTTCTCGGAACGGCCCTCCAGAGCTGCAAAACCGCTTTGCACTCGACCAAGACTTCCTTCCTGGAACCGTGCCAGCCTCCCGTTCCACTTTTGGGAAGAGTCAAGCAGGAGGAGAGACAATAGCTCGACGTGCGGTGCGTGAGGTAGGAGTCACCAACCTGTCTGACGGGTCCGGTAGCGTGGTTGACGCGCCTCGGTGCACCATAATTTGGAATGCGACGACCTTTTAAGGTGGTGGGAAAACTTGATTGATTCCGGGAAAGGGTCCGTATGCAACACCGGGCACCGCAGCGGCAGACAGAGACAGGGCCAGTAATAATGCCCCGGCAGCATTTCTTATCACCATGGGGTTGTTCTTTTACGTACATCCAGCGCACATTCAGTACGGATCTATGGAGAGTTGCATGAGGAAGGCTTAGTATAGCCTTTTTATATGTTACAGAAATAAACATTGAACTGAGGAATGTTATATATATATATATATATATATATATATATAGACGCACAATGAAATGGACAAACATTGTCAACTAAACACTACAAAAATGTGTATTTAGAAAGTAATGTAAAACATTGGTTACAGAAAAGGCAGATTAGCAATCCAGCACAGAAGAAAATTTGTAGATGTTTTTCGCGCAGAACAAGTTTTTCAAGTTGCATCGTTGCAAACCTATTGTGGTCAGCTTTTGTTCATTCATTATTCCGTATTTGCATGTAATGTTACAAGGCTTCATATTTCAACACTAGGCGTAGCATGTGTCGAGCGGCTGAAACTGTCCAGCCTGAAACTAACGCATGCACCAACCAATCGTTTTACATAATATGACAAGCATGGCTACACTGCAGTTAAACGGTTACAATGTGCTTTAGAATTAAAGAATGCTGTCACCTATAGCTTAACGGAAAGCAGATCATAAAAAAGACGGTGCTATAGTGCAAAGCCCGCTCCGTAGATAAGTTACTTTGCACTGCTTGCTTCTTTCGAGAAACACATGTTCGGTGGCCGCAGTTACGTGGATGTTTACATCCGGCCTAACAAATCTTCAAAAATGACTTGGTCATTTCATTTATAGCTTCTCTTCGTTTTCAAAGGCGATGCACAAAAACGATATCCTCGAGCTACTCACACAATACTCTATAAGACAAAAATGTAAGGCTCTGCTACGCTGACGCTTTCTTGGAACTCCGCCAAAGAGGTTGAAATGTTCGCCTTATGGCTTATACATATGGCTGCTTATAAGGCAGACTATAAATTTGCAAAGTTGCAAATACCTGAGCAGGGAACACAGGCATAAGCAGGAAGACATCACATAATCAGCCACGAATTCTTCGCTGGCGAGGGAAATCTATAGCCAATGAGAGCCAGGCGTTCTAGCCACAGACATAACAGCCCTGAACGGAGGTGAAACCTCGCGTAAAGGCTTGCGAAAGAATGCAGCCAAACAGCGGGAGGAGAGCTCGGATTGCGGAAACGCGGGAAGCGAGGGGGCGTCGACCATGGGGCCCGGTACCAGGGCGCGGTGGCCCCGCCGGGGACGGTTGGGGCTTCGTTCGCCGGAAGCATTGCGCTGGCGTACGTCCGTCCTCGTAGACTAAACACAGTGCTACCAGCGAAAGAGCGGCACGCATTAACAAAAGTATCGTCGATGTTGACTCGAGCTTCGACAACGCCGTCACTGGCGGACCAAAGGCAGCTTACTCGCAGCTAGAGCGCCAATGTATTGGGTGGCGTAGGGGACTACAGAATATTTATTTGTTTAGTTTACTCGAGCGCTGCTAGACAGGCAGCAGACCTCACGCATGAGGGGGCAGACATTATTAGCATTACCGAAAAGCGATAGAAAACATGCGGCGAACCAGATCTGCATTATGAGGCAGGCGGTAGTGGCGGACTCCAGATTAATTTTGACAACCTGGGGTTCTTTAACGTGCGCCCAATGCGTGGCACACGGGCAATTTTGCATTTCTACCTCATTGAAAATGGGGCCGCTGCGGGCATAGCGAAACTGAGCTAACACATAATGGCACTGCGTTGTTTACAATCATGTGCACACATTGTCAAAATCAATAAAAAATGTCGCAGTTTCACCCGAAAGGCGAAGCATCAATTGCGATAGCAAATTGGTAGAGAGCTATTCGGAGTAGGGATAGTATAGTAGTTTTATCGGCCGCAGAAACTTGGACACATTCGCTTTCTAACTGAATTGACAAGCGTGGTGTCATCGCGCACAAGCAAACATGAATAGATCACACTGAATGACCGCAGACAACGACTGTCAAAACGCTGGCGCGGCCGCTGCAGCGGGCGAAGAATCGTGCGGTCTATCGCTTCAACGGAAACTGAGCGGTGAATGGACAGCGCATAAAGGTCAGAGCCGTGTGGAGACACGGCTGGGCTCGACTAGCGCGCGCGCTCGCTCGCTTCTTAAGAAGCGAGTGCGTGCGCCAGTCGAGCCCGGCCGTGTTGGAGATAAAGAGATGGTGCGGGCGACGGCCACCACAGCCAGTGCAAGCGTATTTGTTGGCAGAGTAGAAGCTGCTCCCCCCGTCCCTCCCGCGCTGCCTCCCCGCTTTTTTTTTATTGCGATAGCAATTATATGGACACTTCAACCGGATTTCTGCCGTCGGCGTCGCCGTCGCCGTGAGGTTCCCTATAGATAAAATCTTCGCCGCGCGCCGTATGCCCGAGCGGAAGCGTGCGGGGACGCGCGCTATCACGGAGAGCGGACGCACTCAATCTCCCACGCGCAAGCAAGGAAGCGGGAAGCCAGCGCCGGAGGGAGCGGGGGGGGGAGCGCACTTCTGCTCTGCCAACAACCGCGCTCGTCGCTCGCTCGCACCGTCGCTTATCTCCACACGGCCCTGACCTTTATGCGCCGTGCATTCGCCGCTCAGTTTCCTTTGAAGCGATAGACCGCACGTACCTTCGCCCGTTGCTTCGGCGTATGCGCTTGCTGCCAGCGTTTTGATAGTCGTTCTCTGCAGTCATTCAGTGTGATCTATTCATGTTTGTTTGTGCGCGCTCACACCACGCTTGTTCAATCAGTTAGTAATAGTCGGGCCACATTTTCCAACGCACGCTACACATGCAATGCTGCCCGGGTCGGCAGTGCAGCGCTACAGGTGTGTCCCTTCGCACGCGCTGCCCACGGGAAGCGCTTCTCATCAACACCACCGTTCCGCACGCGCCTTCTCGTGGTCATCGAGTCTCTCTTCATGTCGGTCTACTTACGCCGCAGCACACCTGCTTACTTAATCAGCTCATGTTTACTACAATTCATATTGCTACCAAAGCCGCTCACCTTACTTCGTATGACATTGCTGTGTTGCTATCGCATTCATTGCTTCGCCCTTAGGGCGAAACTGTGACATTTTTTTTTGCTTTCGCGTTGGAGATTGCGTTGCCAGTTCTACTTGCGCTGGGTTGCAAGATAAGCATTTGGTGCCGTAGCACTAAAGCCCCTATATATAAAAAGTAGCGCCATCAACTTCCCTCCTCCTCCGTTCCACTATCGCGCTCGGCGCGACCAGCACGATCGAGGCGCGATATCGACAGTGGCGCCGCCTGCGTCGGGCCTGCCGTGGCAGACGACAGCTAACGCGCTACCAGAGGAAATCTGAGGAAAATTTCGATCGCGCCCTGTGGAGAAGTTTTTGAGGCGCGATTTTGCTTCGTCAGTCAGTAACTGGTCTTAATAAAGGCGTTTTGGATGTAGCAACGTGACGATGCGAGACGGCGCAAATATCGAGAGTGCAGCAAGCATTTGCGCACGCCGGATGGTAAAAAAAAAGCATTTTGCCCACGCCTGGTCGGCTGCGGCAACTTAAGGCGCAGCAGCATGCCAACACAACGAAGTTCTTGTCCCTAACACGTTTGATCCGTTTGTGCGTACAGCGCTTTAGTCGCACAGGCCCGAGAATGGCAGTCGGAGCGCGCTGGAAAGAAAAAAATATACGAAAGCGCAGTGCGTGCTTCCACGTGACACGGATTGGCCAATGGGGGAGCGGAGGAGGCTGGGGCGGCAGGAGGCGGCAAGGAGGAAACGCCGGGGTGAGCGCGGTGGCGGCAAGATCTAAGAATGGCGCTACTTTTTATATATAGGGGCTTTACGTAGCACAGCGTAGCCCCGCATCCCTACCCCCCATACCCCCACGGCCTTTTGGGCGACAATCGCGTTTGCTTTCCGCCGTGCGTTGGCTCTCCGTGATAGCGCGCGTCCTCCGCGCGCTTTTACTCGCGCATACAGCGCGCGGCGACGATCTAATCGCCCTTGGAATCTATACGGAACCTCACGGCGACGGCGACGACGACGGCAGAAATCCCGTTGAAGTGTCCATAAAATTGCTATCGCAATAAAATAGCAATTAATTTTCGCAAATCTTGAATGTGTTTCGAGACTACTGGATGATTGACTTTTCTTCAATTTCGTCTTGCAGATCATTCGAGTCATGGACTGTTCTGATAAAAAGTAACTTTAGGTTGACGAAAGCGCTGTAGAAATTGTTTACAACATTTTATTATGGCATGAGCGCATAAGACGTATAAGACGGTAAAATGTTAGTATAAATGAAAAGTTTCAATAAATCCTGCTTTGTAACACTAAATAAAATAAACAAGTTTGCAGTGCTTCCGTACAATTGCTTGTTTCCAATTTTTCGTTCAACGCTCTTTGCAAAAAGAGTGGTTGTGATGTATGATGGCCGTAGCAATTGTAATCCAATGAAACTGATTTTGTTAGGAAGAAAAAAAAAACTCACATTGTTCATCACGGCAAAAGCATCCTACAGAACCACGGTGTATTCCAAGCGAGGTCTGATAAATTAACGCAAGGACGTTAATGTCTGAGATGCTTTTCCAAGCATCCTTCAGGAGTAATCAAGATTTCTGAAACCTCTTTATGTACGTGGCATGTTCTTTGAATTTCAGTGCAAGGATTAGTTCTTGTTTGCGTTTTCTAAGAACTGTTAATAGAGTAGATACCAATGTAATGACGAAAAAGATACCAAACACTCAAAAATTAGGGCAGAACACATCTCAAAATGACTGTCGACGGTAATGCGAATAGCATTTGAGCAATATAACGACAGACCTTATTCCTGAAGTCACATTTATTTAACACATGTATTTGTAATTGTTAGAGTTTTGTTGCCTCCACTTTATATTATTTTATTTATATATTTAATAAAGCACCAACCAGGCCCGAAGGCATTCAGAAAGGAGTGGTATACATGAACGTCAGAGACGTACATGTGCAGCAATAATAATTGAACACAATGTTGTACACGGCTGTTTTGAAACTTGCATTGTTCGGAACAGTGGTGATAGAAGCAAGCAGGCATTTCCAGTCTGTACATGGTCTTGGAATAAAAGAATCCTGGCACATATTTGCACATCCCTTCAAGCACTGCATTCTTCCATGCTACTGGGGCCTTCCTTTCGTCATGCAGCGCCTACTCTATTATCGGAAATTAGAGCAACCATATCTATTTCGAATGCACCAATTTAACGAGAACACCGTTCTCGTGTACCTTAAGGTCATCCTAAAATAGATTCCTATGTATGAATCTCCTAGCATCACTGTGCAAGCTAACCCTTCAGTGAATAGAACATAATCGGAATTATACATATGTTTATGCAGAGAAAAATAGACAAACTTGCAGGCGCTAAGTATCCGGCTCGATAGCACCTACAAAACCTTGTAACGTCATACCATACGCACCTCACTGCGTCAATCATAATGCACGAAATTTCAGGTTGCAACAAACTGAAGAAGTCTCAGTAGCCTTTTTGAATGCTTATCTACTTTGGTGGCTCAGCTCCAGATTCACGTCCCACCGCCAAAACTAACGCCAACACCTTGAAGGACTTCGCTCGGACAACGAAGACATTTCGCACAATTCAAAATGCCAAAAGCCACATGATTATTGCTCCGGTGCGCATCGGCCTCTGTGCCAGGCTTTTTTGCGCTGTTCTTAAGATGAAACGCAGTCTTCTTTGATCCTACTTCCATTTTCGAACAGGTCGTCGCCTTCGTCGTCACCGGCGTCGCTTAACGCAGATAGCTACGTGGCGATATTAAGGTGAATAGTATTTTCGTTACGGCAAATGTTTCCCGCACTCGGTCTTTATGTTATTGTCTCTATTTCCTGGAGCAAGCGTGTGAAGAATGGACGTTTATGGGTGCATTTTCTTTCATTCAAGACAGTTGGCTCACCATGGCGGAGCATAACAGAAACTTCATCATCAACACATCCCCACCGCACATGGCTTGCAAGATACAGCCGCGTGGGCAGGCGCGCACAAAGTAGAACAACTTCCCCCCCTCCCTGCCCTCCCTCCGGAAAGAATTTAATCATGGGGTTCTAGGTGCCAAAACCACGATCTGAATATGAGGCACGCTGTAGCGGGGGACTCCGAAAATTTGGACCACCTCGGGCTCTTCAACGTGAACCTACATCTATGTACACGGGTGTTTTCGCATTTCGCCCCCATAGAAATGCGGCCGCCATGGCCTGGATTCGATCCCGCGACCTCGTGCTCAGCAGCCCAACACCATAGCCACTGAGCAACCACGGCGGGTTACACGGCGAGGCCACGGCGGGTTACACAAAGCATACGGCGCGCGGCAACGATTTTATCGCCCGTGGACTTTATAAGGATCGAACCTCACGGTGACGACGACGGCGACGACGACGGCAGAAATGAGCCTGGAGTGTTCATATAATGGTTGTCGGAATAAAACGAACACTATTGCAGAGAAATATGACGCAAACTGCGTGGAAAGGCTTCGTTAAATTAAGATCGGCTCACCTGCGATCAATAAGATCACGAAAGGTGTGAGGAAAATATTGAGGGGCTTCTCAACATGAATTTCAGTGAGATGTATGATCAGCATCGTTGTCTTGGGGATATCTTTAAGTTACTTCTTCTGGTTGACTTTCTTTACTACTAAACACATTGTTTAGGCCCATACACCCGGATTGTTGAACTGACATCCCCGTTGCCAGCACTCTGATAACAATCTCCAGAATTATATACTGAAAGATTAGCAATACTCTATAAAGAGACTCGAGCAAATAAATGTGGTCAGCTGCTTCAATGTCATTCGAGCATTCGGATGGCTTACCAAGCCCAACAAGACAGCCGGGAAACGGGTAGTTGCAGAAAGAAAAAAAAATTATAGTGACGTTTTACTACCTGAACGTGGGTTACGCGTAAGCATATAGGTGCTGTGTCGATGTTTCTAAGCCATGCCGTCTTCGCTGCCACACCCGCATTGTGGCAAGCCGCTTAGCCCGTTTTTTCGGGAGGCTCCTGGGCAAGCCTAGCCCATGCCTTTTGCCGGTCTTATCCAGCTCGTGCCGGGCGCTTGCTCACGACATCGGGGTCGGTCGACTCGCACTCGGCCTGCAACCGCTTGAGCTGCTGCTTCGTCCTTCTTGCTCGGCACTCGGCCTCTCTATCGCCAGACGAAGCCGGTACATCCATAGCGCACACAGACCCCGTAGCAACTGCCAGAAGAGGTGAAACCAGCGCGATTTCACCCACCCTCCTCCTTCGCGACGCTTCGCCTCCTTCCTCCTCCCCCGCTCCGCAAGGCGCTCCTCCGTACCTTACCCGGCGCGCGCTCCTCCCCTCCACCTCCAGGCACCCTCCTCCTCCGGCGCTCACTTCCCTCTCCCAGATCGGCGGCCTCTGACTTAATCTCGCCGATTTCACAGACTGGGCACGTATGCTTGCGCGTAAAAATTTTATGGGGCACCTTGAGTGATGTTAAAGCATGTGAGTGTTATTACTTAAGACAACGTCAGGTGATTACCACAAATGTTGACTAGCACATGACTTATGCTTATCTATGACATGACTTGTGCTTATATGTGACACTTTGACACCTCGTAGTACTCACAAGCGGCAGGATGAAGAAGCACGTATTTGCATTACTGAAAATGCAAGGTAGCCAACCAGACGCATTTCTGGTTAACATCCCTGCCTTCTCTGTTTCTCGCCTCCTCCTCAGCGGTCCCTTCTAAGCAGCATTCGTTATCCTCTAATGTATATTTACCGCGTGTACTATACTTGATCTGATAGTTTTCTTTATTCCATCACTATATATTTTTTATTCTGGTAACAAAAGAGACCTCGGCATTTCAGCACATTTCGGGCATGGGCAAATACTTTCTTTACGCTCTGTCAACAAAGCTTTTTTTTTTTTACATTAACCCAGCCTGCCGACTTTTCTATTATTGGGCTATCCGGTAAAATAATGGAAATTGGAAGCACGGCAGTGCCAACAGCGGCAACGAAGAACTAATAGAGGAACAAGGCACTCTTTTGTTTGCCCTTTTTCACTCTAAAAGGACTACAAAAAGCGAGAATTTGTGGAAACGGTAGCGCCCTAAAGGTACCGACGAAGGTACAGCGCCTACAAATAATTCAATCCAAGATGGTGCAATCGAGTTTTAACAAAACTTGAATGGTGTGGATATGAATCAGGCTCCATTATTTCACAACAACGTTTCGTTTTCCCCAATGACTTAGATATTGCCACGAGACAGTGAAGGGGCTGCTAGTGTCGGTCGGACGAAGACGACGGCGACGAAGTGGCCAGAGGCGCGCGACAGCCTTGCATCCGTCGCTGATGCTTGTCCAAACCTTGTATATAGCCATACTCCCTAAATAAACGTTATCCCCTTAACATCTTTGGTGGAGGTGCTGGGTAAACCTGTCAACGTGCCGGCACCGCCAACCAAGCACGGAACTTCGAAGCGGTCGCCGTCTTGGTTGCTCCGCGATGACCAGTGAAGGGTCGACGGTGCAGCAGCCACCGGCTCCTGTGATTCTTTTGCACCCACAAGACCCGAGAACCTTTTCTGACACAGATGAATTGGATGTCGAAGACTGGATCGACATGTACGAACGCGTCAGCAACCGCAACAGGTGGGACCCCACGGTTATGTTAGCCAACGCGATATTCTATCTGAAAGGGACGGCACGCGTGTGGTACCGGACGCATGAAGAAGATCTTACAAGTTGGGACGCTTGCAAGGCGAAGCTGCGTGAGTTGTCCGGCAGATCATTTGACCGACAGCTGGCCGCTAAAAAGGAGTTGGGATCTCGTATCCAGACGACCACTGAATCGTACTTTTCGTACATACAGGACGTCCTGGGCCTTTGTCGAAAAGTTGACGCACAAATGGCCGAAGATGACAAGATATCGCATATTTTGAAAGGAATAGCCGACGACGCGTTTAATCTACTAGTGTGTAAGGACTGTACGACGGTCGACGTCATAGTTAAGGAATGCCAGCGCTTTGAACAAGCGAAGAGTCGCCGCATCACCCGCCAGTTCCTTCGGCTACCTAACACCGACGCCTGTACCGGCTACAGCGTCAGAAGATGTAACGCGTATTGTCCGCCGCGAACTTGAAGCTCTAGCTCCAACGGCCGTTCTTCCAGACGTTCAGTCAGCCAACCTGCCCACCGTGTCACTCATATATAAAGCAGTCGTCCGCAGGAGTTCGCGAACATGGGATTATCATCAGCCATCTTTTCCATTCGTACATCCGAACGTACCCCTGCAAATGTCACCCAGAACCAGGTCCACCCTTCGCGCTACAGAAACCCGGCTGACTGGAGGACGGCAGACGACCGATCCATATGTTTCAACTGCTCTCGCGTTGGACACATTGCCCGTCACGGCCGCAGTAGCTGGTCGTCGCCTTCAAACTGGACCACTGGATCTTGGCGTCGTCCTGGAGGCAACATTCGATGGTTTCCCTCTCGCTCTGATCCACATGCTTCCGATGCTTCTGATGCCGCCGCTCCACACTCCAGGTTTAACCGCTCACCGTCCCCACAAGGCCGTCGATCTCGATCGCCGCGACCATACCGGTCATCGTCCCCTGCACGGCCTGGCACCTACGCTCCGGAAAACTAAGCCGTGCAGGTCCCGGAGGTGACGCTGCATCAGTGACCCGATATACAAATCCTCTGTTGACTGTACCTACGCGCCGAAACCTTCTGGACATTCAAGTGGACGGCGTCACCGTTACGCTCCCTCATAGACACCGGAGCGCAGATTTCAATAATGAGCGCTGCTCTCCGTACTCAGCTCCGCAAAGTGATTACGCCCGCAATTCAGAGCACAGTACGGGTCGCTGATGGTAGCTCGTCTGCCGTTCTTGGTATGTGCACCGCCCGAGTGTGCATTGCTGGCCATCAGACCATTGGTTTGTTTGCCGTGCTTGCGCAGTGTCCCCACGACGTGATCCTCGGCCTAGACTTTCTCTCGACGCACTCAGCCCTTATCGACTGCTCCACAGGTGTCCTTCAACTGGAGCTCCCTTTTGACGCCCACGTACTATCGGACACTCCCAGCCGCTTATGTTCTGTCGAGTTCCTGCACCTGCCACCGCAAGCCTCCACGTACGTCCCATTAAGTCCCTCTCCTCCTGTGTGCGATGGTGAATACCTTGTTTCCCCGATTCTCGACGTGGTCCTGATGCACTCGGTCGTTCTCCCGCACACTGTGGTTACCGTACGCGACAACAAAACCTGCCTGCCGCTTTTGGTCTTTCTACCCACGTGGTACCTGCTGGCATTGTGCTTGCCACCATGTCGTCGTTGCAAGAATGCGCGATTTCTGTGTTATCCGTCGACGGCCCTCGAACTGCTTCCGGCTCTCTCACAGCCACCTCGTCGCTATGTGCCAATTTCGAGAAAATGATATCAGCCGACCTCCCGCATACGCAAGCAGAAGATCTTCGCCGGGTCTTTCTGTCGTATTCCGATATCTTTGATCTCGAAAATTGCCCTTTAGGCCAGACAACAGTTGTTCAGCACTCCATCCACACCGGTAATGCTCAACCGGTTCACCGGTGCCCTTATCGCGTTTCCGCTGCGGAACGCGCCATAATCCAAAAGGAAGTCAATAAAATGCTGGCCAAGAACATCATCGAACCGTCCTCGAGTCCTTGGGCCGCTCCTGTTGTGCTGGTCGAGAAAAAAGACAACACCTGGCGATTTTGTATTGATTATCGACACCTCAACAAGATCACGAAAAAGGACTTCTATCCCTTGCCCCGTATCGACGACGCACTCGACTGTCTTCACGGCGCCCAATATTTCTCATCAATTGACCTTGGCTCAGGTTATTGGCAGATTGCTGTTGACCCACTGGACCGCGAAAAAACCGCATTCGTAACTCCCGATGGCCTCTATCACTTTAAAGTGATGCCTTTCGGCCTTTGCAATGCGCCGGCCACATTCGAGCGCATGATGGATTCGCTTGTTCGTGGCTTGAAATGGTCAACCTGCTTGTGCTACCTAGACGTACGATGTCTTTGTTTTTTCGCCAACATTTGACAGCCATCTTCAGCGTCTCTCCACCATTCTCGAGGTATTCCGCAATGCCAGTCTCGCAATTCAACGCCTCAAAATGCCGTTTCGGACGCCGTGAAATAACCGTACTTGGCCATCTCGTCAACGCGACAGGTGTCCAGCCCGATCCTGAAAAAGTTCGCGCCGTGAAGCATTTTCCTGTACCTTGTTCGGCCAAAGGCGTACGCAGTTTTATGCACAAGTCCGGTCAGCTTCATCAAGATGCCGACTGTCTCTCACGGCATCCCGTGGATTCCCCTGACGTCACCGAGCAAGACACCGACGCCTGCGTCTTGTCTATCTCGGACCTCGTTAATATACGGGACTGAACAACGTCGCGACTCGGCTTTACGGTCTATCATCGACAGTCTCAACTCCGCCACACCCGACCCTTCCCTCCACTTGTTCTTCCTTCAGGACGGCACCTTATACCGCCATAATATGCATCCTGAGGGCCCTTAACGCCTCCTTGTCGTGCCTGCCCATCTGCAGTCAGATGTCCTTCGCCAGCTTCACGATGCGCCCACTGCTGGTCACCTTGGTGTCACCCGCACTTATGATCGCGTCAGGCGCCGTTTCTTCTGGCCTGGTCTCTATCGCTCCATCCAACGATATGTCGCTAGCTGCGACAAATGCCAGCGCCGCAAGAGGCCAGCTATGTTACCTGCCGGTCTTCTTCATTCTATAGACATTCCCGCCGAACCATTCTTTCGTGTTGGGCTCGACCTTCTTAGGCCCTTTCCAACCTCGACATCAGGCAACAAGTGGGTCGCCGTCGCGACCGACTACGCGACGCGATACGCCATTACCCGTGCCCTCCCAACCAGTTGCGCTACGGATATCGCCGACTTTCTCCTTCATGACATCATCCTGCATCATGGTGCTCCTCGACAGCTTCTGACCGATCAAGGCCGATACTTTTTGTCTTGCGTCATCGATGACATTCTTCGTTCCTGCTCTACCCACCACAAGCTCACAACTGCTTATCACCCGCAAACGAATGGACTCACAGAGCGCCTGAACCGAACTCTGACCGATATGCTTTCAATGTACGTCTCCGCCGATCACCGCGATTGGGAGGCTACTTTGCCGTACGTTACTTTCGCCTACAACTCGTCCCGACATGACACTACTAGCTACTCCCCGTTTTATCTCCTGTATTAATTCGAACCTTCTCTGCCTCTCGATACTTTACTTCCTGTCAGCTCAACCACCACGTACGTTCGCGACGCCACAGCGCGCGCCGACACAGCTCGCCAGATCGCACGTGAACGGCTCACAGTGTCTCAGGCTTCCTAGAAAGCCCTGTATGATAGTCGCCACAGAGACGTTTCTTACTCCCCAGGCGCCCTCGTGCTACTGTGGTCTCTTCGAAAAGCCGCATCGGTCTCTCCGAAAAGCTATTGTCCCGCTACGATGATCCTTACAGGGTGCTACGTCAAGTCACCGACGTTACGTATCAGATCGAGCCAGTCACCGCGCCTGCGCCGTCTACGCCTCCGCCCTCTGCTATCGTGCACGTTGCGCGACTTAAGCCGTACGTAACTGGACCCTCTGGTCCGTCGTAGCAAGCACCGGGTCGGCGCTCTCGCCCCGAGGGGGTAGTGCCACGAGACAGTGAAGGGGCTGCTACTGTCGGTCGGACGAAGACGACGGCGACGAAGTGGCCAGAGGCGCGCGACAGCCTTGCATCCGTCGCTGCTGCTTGTCCAAACCTTGTATATCGCCATACTCCCTAAACAAGCGTTATCCCCGTAACAATATTTTATTGCCATAGCAATTATATGGACACTCAAAAGCATATTTCTGCCGTCGGCGTCGCCGTCGCCGTGAGGTTCCGTATGGCGTCAATGGAGATGAAATCGGCGCCGCGCGCCGAATGCTGTATGTGCGAGTGAAAGGGCGCGAGGGGCGCGCGCTTTCACGGGGAGTGAACGCACGGCGGAGAACAAACGCGCGTTCTGCGCCGTACTCGCTTAAGGGCTGCAGAAGTAGGCGTCTCTTTCCTCCTTTACAATCACCATATATGTAGAGCAAACGCGCCTTCTTCCAACGCGCGAGAGGCCGTGGGAAAGGGGGGGGGGGAGGAGACGTTTTGCTGCGGCACCAAGTGCCTATTTATATCAGAGGCTCCGGCAACAGTCACCAACGCCGCACGCATTTTGAGCGAACGCGGGCAAAACTCCGACGGCGTCGACCACAGTTCTGCGTGTTGCCGGTGCTGCTGCATGTCCAAGCTTATACAGCTGATAAAGCTAATATCATTACTCCGTATAGCTCTCTACAAATTTTCTATCGCAATTGATGCTTCGCCTTTCAGGTGAAACTGCGACAACTTTTTTGCAAGAACTCTGTTATTTGAGCGCATTTCTCTATGGTTACCAAATAAACTCGTAACTGCAAGGTGTATCACTTATGATACACGATCACTTTGGTGATACAACCGCAACTATGCTTTTGTGTAGAAATATCAGGTTTGTTTAAGACAAAGGCGTGTCTGATGTTTTCCAAATAAATAAAATTAATTCAGTAATGAGCTAAATTAACTGTGCCTCTGCTAAAACACATCAAAACACGCACCTGCGAAAAATTGACACAATACTGAAGGCCAGAAACTTGTGATTTTCAGCTCTTTCATTCATATGTGCATTTGTTTGCCCGATGAATGCTTGTAGGAGTCTCAAGGACGAGAAAATAACGTCAATGATATCCTCATGGTCAGAATAAATGTTGTAGCTTGCCCTTTGTCAAGGTCTTCGCATTTTATGTAATAATTTATTAGCTTACACCCAGTCTACGCTGGCTTGCCAAAAGCGGCATATTCAGCATTTGGATTTTGAAAACCAGAAGGATGAGTATAAATCTTATTTCTTGGGAAGATGTGATGAAGGTCACAGTCCTCGTTATATTTTTGAAATGCAAATAATTTTCATTCTTCTTCTCATCGGAGGAAACATGTACTTCGATAGTCGTCTATGCCGAGCTTCTCATTGCAGGTAAGAAATGCAGCACGTTTTCTACAACATTCTACATTTGCAATCGCTTCTAAAGAGTGAATCAAAGGTAATTGTAGAGCACTGGATAATTTATGAACGAAGCGAGAACTTCCGTGGATCAGGAGGAGAATTCACATGAAGTCAACAAACTTGCGAGCGCAAAATACAACATTGCTTGCAGGACCACCAGCAGGAGCGCTGGCAAAGTTCAATTGTACATTCGAGCATATTTTCTCACATTCATGTGCAATAAATTAACTGTCTAATACTCAAAGGTGCGCTACAAACTTCCAGAAGTCTACCGAACCTTTACTGTTGCAACGTATAGGCATGGTGCCAGTGACAACAAGGTCACTGTCGTACATTACTCGCCTGTTGCAAAAGTGGCGTTTTCTTTTTTGCAATCCGCACAGGAATAACCCATACAGGTAAAGTTCGCTGTGCCGCAGTTCTTACAAAGAACTCAAAGATTCTAACCAGCCTTGAAACCGCATTCGACTCATGAGACAGATATAGCATTGTTAGGCTATATTCTCAAGAAAAGATAAGACAATGTGCAACAAGTCCTTCGGTAGAAGACCGGACGGAATAAGCTGGAAACTTGGAACACAATACACAATTAAAAGAGAAGGATAATTGCGAATGTTTTTTTTTTCTATATGTGGCTTTTTAAAATAAGGCCGATTACGCAGAGTAAACATAAAACTATCTTTGTTCACAACCTTTAGCAACTATCGACATATCTTTTGCAGAAATTGCTAACATGATAACGAAAATCATCTTTATAAGAATCCAAGAACATTTACTGTATATTTACAATTCGTTCATGCCTACTGTACGAGCGTTAGAATTTCAGAATATCCTTGTGAAGTACGGCCTGTTTTATCCGTGGTAATCAATAAATATTAGCGCGTATCTAATCTGAAATTCGCAGCTTCGCCTGAAAGCAAATCATTGAAAGGTTGCGATGGCAAGGTTGCGATGGCAAGGTTGCGATGGCAAGGTTGCGCGTTGCGCTGAAGGCATCTCCGTAAGCTGGCACCGCCAGCAGCGTTGCAGGCATCGCACTTCGATTGCGCACGAAATGATACCAAAGGAGAATCGTGACCGTTTGTGAGGACCCGAAGCAAGGATTAGACTTCTGTAGCTTGGCGCTTACTGGCCGTGATATGCACACAGCTTCTGCGCAAGAACGCTAATGCGTGTGCGTTTAAACCAGCAGAGGAAGCGAAAACTGCTGCCCTGGCTCTGACAGAGTCGATTGAGTGGAGCTTCACGTAAAGTCCTCTTGGCTTCGTCGCTTTTGCAGCCAAACTTACTGCGCTTGTCTGGAGATTTTTTAACCCTCCATACACTGTTCACGCATACCCTCGCCTATACCGTGACAGCACAACGAGGCCAGCGGTGGCACCGATGGCAACAATGCAAACGTGCCTCGAACGTCCGTATAATTTCTATCCCAACAGTAAAGCCCTCGCAGCACCAGCTTTCGTTATAACGCTATGGGTGTATGCTACATTTTACCACAGTGGGTTTGTTCGAAACGGAAATATTTCCGCGTAGCCGCTGCGTCTCGCCAAAGTATAGTTTAAGCTGCTGGAATTTTTTTTTACAATTTCTTCAACAAAATCCCCTAGCGGGAGCAACTATAAGAAATCCTCCGCCCACATTGATCAGCGGGCAAAAAAATAGTTCTCGCCTTTGTCGTTCGCGGATATGCAAAATGTGTGCCAGTACAGCAGAAACGCATTGTGAATACAGTGCATTGTGTGAGCCTCTACTGGAAAGACAGATGATTTAGCTAGGGAAAGTAGCGTTCTAGCCACAATTCCAGTCTGCGAAACGTGAAACTATGCGATGCATGTATGTTGTAATGCCGTTGATGTCTCTACTGTTTTGTGTATTCTTCGCGTCAAGCGCTCCAAGTGAGTAGGAACTCTTATATATTGCGAAACGAGAGGCCTAAACTTCATAACAATATTTCAAATTCTTTATATTCTAAGTTATTAGTGTTATTTCGTGGTGATTACGAACTAGTTGATAATAAACATATTTCTGCTGTGTTTTCTTACTTTCGTCCGCTCAAATTTTGTCGGGCTGGCTCTTGGTGGATGCAGGACATGTTTTTAGGTGTCTGGTCGATCACATGGCTGGCACGCAGGCTGCTCGCAAATATACTGCGTTATCACACAAGCTATAGAACCGTTATACTGCGTGGCAATAAGGTGACACTTAGACGCGCTGACAGAACACTATACCGGGTGTTTTGGTCAACACTTTCAACAATTTTTTACCGTTGCCTGTGGCACATAGCCCAATTCTAGTTCATGAGCTGGTCTCCTCGAGGAGGTGGACATTACTTGCACTTTACTTGATATAGCATATTACTGATAGCTAAGCGTGTACACGATAAGCGAGAACATCTCGGCTGTAGTACACGAATCACGCGCACCGGCACGCCACCGGTGTAATCTTGGAGGCTAGACAATCTCGGAGGCCATGCAAATGACTTCCCGCAGACTTCGTGACAGCGCCGCTAGAAAGCGCAACGTGTCCCGAGGAAACTACGAGAGGGGAGCCCTGCTATAGTGCACGCCTGATAAACGACTCGTTTTCACTGTTCGCATACTTGGATAGTCATCGTCTATGAGTTTTGCCAATTCGTTTTGTTTACTTTTGCAACATGTCCGGAGGTCGGCAAGTGGCGAAAGAGTGTTTTCTCTGAAATCACTCCTTATTGCATGCTGTCCAGAACGTATGAAAGGCCTATAACTCGCAAGGTATAGCGAAGCCAATTAGTCTTCGCTGGGCTAAACGGCGGGTACTAGAGCATGGCAATCTACTCGGGCAGCTAGAACGAAGGCACGTTCTCGAGCAGGGCATGCTATGGTGAACAATTCCCCACAGCCTCCAGTCTGCTCAACGGGCGCCAAGCGTACGAAGTTCACTTACAGGCAGCACAATGCTCTTATTATCATAGACGGGGCCTCCACCAAAGGTATACACTAGTCACGCTCGAAATCGTACGCATATTTCGCTAATTAACAAAATATAACTAAGACATTTTCAACTAATAACTATACGCACGTATGGAAATACACGAGTTCAAGCCAGTGGTTTCGCAAGGCTCTTCTACTTGGAACAAGTGCTGCCGAACTTGCCGTAAAGATGCACTGTTGTACCAATTACTTTTTTGACAAAACGCCCTTTTATGCATTGAAGCTCAAAAGTCGCTGGAATACCAATGCATTTCGTCGCAAACTTTGGGAACGCATATCTCAAAATTAGTGTCATTCTCAGAATTTTTTCGAAGTGCGTATGACTTTAAATGTTACCGGCTAGAATTCATAAATTTCAATGTGTATCGTCAGTTTAAAACTTGTTTAGCGACATTTGTTAATTAGTCAGATATTCGCTTTGATTTTGTGCTCATATTGTCTGCCATGAAAAGTAATCTAGCTCAGTCGAATTGTGCTACATGTCACGAGGGATTTCTAAAAATTGTAGTACTGATAAAATAAAGCACCCGTACAAACTGCAGCCAGAACTCGACATTGCTCAAGGCATTGTTCGATGGCTTGTACCAAACGTGCATGGCAAAACCTGACTTGATACAAAATAAATAGGCAATTAAGGGACCTGAGAGGTCATGTAAATGCGCGAGACAAGCGCTTAGAGGTAATGAACTACGTACGCCAAGTTTGCTGCGAAAAACATGTGTGGAAATGAACAAAATTTGGTGGCTGTGTAGGTTATTTAGGTGCCTGTAAAAGGAAAATATTCACTTAAGGTAAAAGAAAAATGACAGACTTACAGTAAGTACTCGGTGGTAGACAGTGGCAGAGAAAATGGTGCATAAAATTATTCAGATATCATGTACTTCGCGAATTGATGCTGTGCTCGGTGTTGACGGTTTGATTCCACCATCGGAAGCTCGAATTTTCTTTTTATTAATGTGTAAAAAAACAGGTGAGATAGGAACCTAGCTACCTAAGTATCGAAAAGTGCCTAAGATGAGCCAAATAATGCTTAGCCCTATGACAGAGAAGCTGGACGAGTGTACGCCATGCCAGCCCTGGAACATATCTAAGAGCAACAAATGCAATCAAAATTTTAAATGTTAAACGACAAAAAACAAGAAACTGTCCTACTATTCGATACCATTCCCAGATGAGCTTGTCTCCTAACGCGTGACTATAGAGGTTTCATACAAGGCCGATACGCGTATAGCACTTACAAATATGACACCGATGTGTACTACTTGTTGTGGACTTGCCCAGGCACACAACATATCTGGGAGCGCTTGGTCAGACGGTCTGGCCTCCGCAGTTACCGGCATGCTGACTCGAGCAATTGGAGTCAAGATGGCTATATTACAGAGTCTTGCTCCACTTTTCCCACGATGCAAGGTTGCACTGATACTTATGAGTTCTTTCTTTCTATTTTTTTACCGTGCCACAAGGCAGTAATGCTAAAATTAAAGTAAAAATAGGGCAATAACCATTTAGTGCATCCCCGCAGGGGCGTCTGTGTCAGCAGGCGTTTGGTGTGTTGCGACACCACGGACCCGAGCACATGAGGGTTGGCCCCTCCCGCGTTTAACCGTACGTGGCTTAGCCGTGTCCGGGGAAAAGGGGATCCTGGGGGTTGAGCCGAAGCCGGGTGTTCGGACCTTTACGGCCCCTCGGCGGAGGCAACACACCTCTTTGGCCTCTGCTTCACGTAGACGGCGCCCCCGGACTGACCCACCCGGGGGAAATCGGTAGTTGCCTTTTCCTGTCCTCCTCTCCACTCTTTGTCTTTCTCTCTCTTTCAATCTTTCCTGTCTTCTCCTCTCTTCTATTTATTTCCTATCTTCTAGGCAGCGAGGGTTAACCATGTGTGACGTAACCAAACTAGGTTATATCATATTAGGTTATAGCAGTAACGTACAGCTGGCGTTTGCAGGGCTTGTTTTACATGTTTTGCGGCGTCCCCTTGTTGGGCTCCATGGTGGGTGGCTGGCGTTACTGCCGAAAGCATACACACTCACATATGGCTTGGAACTTTCCACCACTCCCTGATCGCCCCCATAAAAGGGGGCGCACCGAAGAAGTGTTCAAATTTTTTGGTACCCAAACAGAAGTTTTCCCCCGCTATCATGTTATCCATAGTGAAAAACAGGAAAAAACAGTCAGAATCATCTCGCCGTTCCTTGTGGCGAAATGTCTCACAGATGCTCTTGGCCCAGGTTATAAAGTCACGAAATTGGCCAGCGGTGACCTCCTCTTAGAACTCCGTGATAAGAAGCAACACGAAAAGCTGCCAAATCTAGTCTCGTTTGGGGACATTCCACTGACAATTACCCCGCACCGCACACTGAACACCACCCGTGGTGTCGTTTCAGACGATGACTTGATGGAACTCACTGAGACAGAACTTCTAGAGGGCTGGAGCGACCAGAACGTAATCGATGTCAAAAGGATCAAGTTGAGGCGGGATGGTAAAGAAATTCCAACAAAGCATCTTATTCTAACCTTCGGCTCAAGTATGTGTCCTGAAAGTATCGAAACAGGCTATATAAAAATCCGTGTCAGGCCGTACGTGCCAAACCCGCTGAGATGCTTCAAATGTCAAAGATTTGGCCATAGTTCCCAGAACTGCCGAGGTCGAGTGACCTGTGCTAAATGCAGCGCACATGAACATGCATCTGAAACTTGCAAGAATGACCTACACTGCGTAAACTGTGATGGAGAGCACGCCGCATACTCGCGGTCGTGCCCAACCTGGAAAAGAGAAAAAGAAATAGTAGCAATCAAAGTAAAAGATAACATATCATTTAAGGAGGCACGTAGGCGGGCTTCATACCTGCCAAAGAATACCTTTGCCGATGTGGCGCGTCAGGGGGCAGCGACACAACGGTTTCCAGGCGGCTGGCCGGCCCACACGCAGTGAGCCACCAGCGACGCCATCCGCTCCCTCGGCGGCTGCAGCTAGCGCTGCTCCGCCATCTCAGAACAAGGGGCCATCGACCTCCGGGCTGGTGGCTTCAAGGGTCTCGTCCCACGAGACGAGGCAGTCACGTCAAACCAACCGCTCGCAAGAGCGCGTGTCCAGCGCCTCGCAAGAGGCGATGGACACAACAACCGGCCAGACGGCGCCGCCAGCGCCGAAGGAGCGGCGGGAATCTCTGGACCGCTCCAGAAAAGAGAAACCTCGCGTCACGGCACCTGGAAAAGGCACCGTGAGCTAGTCTATCTTCCGAACACACAGCACAAAAACACTTTCTTCATTATGGAGACACAAATACTACAATGGAATGTTAGAGGACTTATTCACAACCTCGACGATATAAGAGAACTCCTACACAAACATAATCCAAAGTTGCTGTGTGTTCAAGAGACACTTCTGAAGCCTACAAACACGAACTTTCTTCAGAATTACACCATCTTCCGAAAAGACCGTAACGAGGCTAACGCCTCTGGCGGTGTAGCAATAGTTGCCGACAAGTCCGTAGCTTGTCGATACGTCGCCCTTCGGACGCCCCTTGAGGCAGTGTCTGTACGGGCTATCCTTTTTAATAAATTGGTCACGGTATGTTCCATTTATATACCCCCGAACCATCATCTTCAAAAAACAGACCTTCATAACCTTGTTGATCAGCTTCCCGAGCCTTACATCCTCGTGGGAGATTTTAATGCCCACAACACGCTGTGGGGCGACTCGCGATGCGACGCACGAGGTCGACTCATAGAAAGCTTCCTTTTAAACTCCGGTGCGTGCCTCTTCAATAAGAAGGAGCCAACCTATTATAATCTCCATCACAATTCATACTCATCAATAGACCTATCGATTGGCTCTGCCTCCCTTTTCTCTGATTTAGAATGGCATGTCATCAAAAATCCATATGGAAGTGACCACTTCCCAGTAAGTCTAAACTTGGTAACGCAACGTGACCCCCCTCCACATGTCTCTCGCTGGAAACTAGCCTCAGCGGATTGGAAATGTTTTAAGGAATCCACCTACCTATCACAAGATTTTATAAGTAACTTTAGTATAGATGATGCCGTATCATATTTTACCGCTTTTATCATTAACGCAGCTGAGAAGTTCATTCCTCAGACAAATGGGACTACATCCAAAAGACGGGTTCCCTGGTGGAATGACGATTGCAGACAGGCACGAAGGAGACAAAATAAAGCCTGGGGCAAACTACGGAAATGTCCTACTGCGGAAAACCTAATCGAATTTAAACAGATTAAATCACAGGGGCGAAGGACGCGGCGACAAGCAAAGAGGGCCAGCTGGGAGAAGTTTGTCTCGGGAATTAATTCCTATACACAGGAAACAAAAGTGTGGAGTGGACTAAAAAAGCTTAAGGGGCAATCAACCCACTCTTTGCCTCTGGTAAATGACTATGGAAATACCCTGGAAGACCAGGCTAACGCTCTCGGGGAGCACTTCGAGTACGTATCTAGCTCAATGAATTATACGCAGTCATTCCTTAAACACAAAGAACAAATAGAACGCATGCCATTAGATCGCAAGTGCAGACGGATCGAACCCTACAATAGCCCTTTTACCATTGTCGAGTTAAGAGCCTCCTTAAAGAAATGTCAGAGCTCTGCTCCGGGTCCTGACAAAGTCGTCTATGATATGGTCAAATACCTCCATACAGACACCCAAATGACTCTACTCACACTTTTTAATAAAATATGGGCTGCTGGGTACATTCCTTCTACATGGAAAGAAGCAATTGTCGTCCCGGTTCTGAAGCAAGGGAAGGACCCTTCTTTAGTGACAAGCTATCGACCAATAGCACTCACGAGTTGCCTGTGTAAGCTATTTGAAAAAATGATTAACTGCCGTCTCCTGCATTTCCTCGAATCAAACAAACTGCTCGATCCATACCAGTGTGGCTTTAGAGAAGGCCGGTCAACAACCGACCATCTAGTACGTATCGAGGCAAATATCCGAAACGCTTTTGTCCATAAGCAGTTTTTCTTGTCCGTATTCCTCGACATGGAAAAGGCCTACGACACAACGTGGCGCTTTGGAATATTGCGGGATATGTCCGAGATGGGTATTCGGGGAAGTATGCTTAGTGTTATAGAAAGTTACCTGTCTAACCGAACTTTTCGAGTTAGAATTGGCAGTACTCTGTCCAGACCTTTTATTCAGGAAACCGGGGTTCCACAGGGTGGAGTACTTAGTTGTACGCTTTTCATTGTAAAGATGAATTCCTTGCATTCATTCATTCCACGCAGTATGTTTTATTCGGTATACGTAGATGACGTACAGATAGGATTTCGGTCGTGCAACCTGGCTATCTGTGAGCGACAGGTTCAGCTCGGTCTCAACAAAGTTTCCAAATGGGCTGATGAAAATGGCTTTAAGCTCAACCCGAATAAAAGCTGTTCTGTTCTTTTTACACGAAACAGAGGATTGAACGCTGATCCTGACGTAGAACTGTATGGACAGCGGATACCTGTAAGTACCGAGTACAAATTTTTAGGCGTAATACTAGACACCAAGCTTACATTCATCCCACACATAAAGTATCTTAAGAACAAATGCTTAAAGACAATGAACATTCTTAAACTTTTGTCGCACACAACGTGGGGTAGTGATAGGAAATGCCTCACGAACCTATATAAGAGCCTTATACATACACGATTAGACTATGGGGCTATAGTCTACCAGTCTGCTACGCCCAGCGCGCTAAAAATGCTGGATCCCGTGCATCATCTGGGCATCCGCTTGGCCACAGGTGCTTTTAGGACAAGTCCTGTGGCAAGCCTCTACGTAGAGGCAAATGAGTGGTCACTCCACCTACAAAGGACATACTCCAGCTTCACATATTTTCTAAAGGTAAATGCCAACTCTGAACATCCGGCATATTCGACCATAAATGACACGACTAGTACCACACTCTTTCAGAATCGACCTGCAGCGAGAGAGCCTTTCTCGTTGCGTGTGCGGAGCCTCAGCAAAGAAGTAGGTGTAAAACTCCTTGAACAACGTCTCATGCCCCCAGCAAAGTTGTTACCGCCGTGGCAGTGGCAGCCCATAGAATGTGACACATCGTTTACTGAGGTCACCAAGCACGCCCCAGAAGCACATATTAAGATGCACTTTCTAGAACTTCAGGCGAAATACTCATGCCCGGAGTACTACACCGACGCATCAAGATCACATGCTGGTGTGTCTTACGCAGCACTCGGACCTTCTTTCTCCGAATCAGATGTTCTGCACACGGAAACGAGCATCTTTACTGCTGAAGCACACGCAGTTTGGTCCGCCGTTAAACATATTAAAAAAACAAAGCTACAAAAAGCCATTATATACACAGACTCCCTAAGTGTTGTAAGATACTTAAGTTCCTTTCATAAAAGTAAAAATCCTGTATTGAATGACCTTTACTCACTCCTGTGTGTAACATACTTGTGTAATCAACATATAATAATATGTTGGGTCCCTGGACACAGAGACATCGAGGGAAATATGCTCGCTGACGAAGCAGCCACGTCCATAGCAGCAAAAGACATGAACTCCTCCTCTGTAGCTGTCCCTGCCTTAGACTTAAAACCTTTTCTAAGAAAAAGCCTAAGGAACTATTGGCAACGCTCATGGGACAATGAAACATCAAACAAGCTGCATGTCATTAAGCCACAACTAGGAAACTGGCCACCTATATCAAAAACTCGGCGAACAGAGGTCACCTTCTGTAGACTTCGAATAGGCCACACATATGGTACACACTCCTACCTGTTGACTGGTGACGAGCCACCTACCTGTGGAAAATGTGGCACGACGTTAACTGTCCTTCATGTATTGCTAGAATGTCATGCATTAGAGGCTCACAGGAAAAAGTACTTTCGTTTACCATACCGTCAACAAGTCCCACTACACCCAGCAATGTTCTTAGGAAATGACCCACTCTTTGAAAGTAAATCAATCTTAGCTTTTATAAACGATGTTGGTGTACTGGATGTTATACACCCAAGGGATTCGTAGCACGTCCTCCACCTGGAGGGTGCTGCTACGGTAATACGTTTTTGCAGAGCACGTGCTTCTAGGCCCTTGCGTTCAAGGGCCCTGCTGAGGCATTAGTGCTGCTGACACCCACATCTCTCTATATCATCCTCTCAGTGCATATCTTTTATGACCACCGCACGTCTCACACCTCAAGTGTCATTCTCATAGTTTTAATGCATATATATTCTACGCACTTATGTTTTAGGCCTCTATACAGCCGTGTGACATCTACCCTTCAAAATTCACAGCTCATGCTTCATTGACAACTAATTAGCATTGCCTTGGCGCTCTTTGGCCACACATGGCCCTTGCGCCAATAACATCCAATAATCATCACCATTTAGTGCATTGTGACAGGGTGTCAGAAAATCCGTCAAATGATGAATGTCGAAGTACTTAGATTGCCGCAGGCGTCAGCTCTTCAAGACAATACAAAAATATTCTAAATGAGACGACTGGAAGACGTCTTTCAAAAAACGGTACATGTAACCACTTCACTTTTTATATGAATGGTGTAGCTTAGCCTAGAAGTGTATTTAAAGGCTGACATTAATCACAAAACGTAAAAATAAAGAATCTCGTGGCGTTTGTCTCTATCACGTTTTGTTGAGGATGCTGATATCATCCTATAATCTCAAGCATCATTATGATCCCACCCTATTGCTCAGGAGTTGAACCTCAGTAAAATAATTAAAGTGGCCATTCCCTGTTGTTGTTTTTTGTTTTAGGAGGTAAATATACGTGCTAATTTTGTTTATGTTACTTTCCAGCCAGCTGTATACCACGAAAATGCGCTTTTAGAGGATATGGATGCGTACCGTTGAAGCTTTGCCAAGAAAAGCTATCAATGTGCCGAAGTAGATGTAACAACCGATCTGTTTGCTGCCAACTCAGTAAGATGCACTCATATTTCCTCATTTATCTATGGCGTAAAGCGTCATAGTCTGACAGAATGTGTCACATCTATTATTTTTTACCTTTAAAATTATTAGAGATGCTGACCGTTTAAAGAGAAAGTTTGACTGAAAATTTTAAGATACCTCCTTCTCCCCACAACTTGATGTATGTAGGCGGCCATTGTGTACAGTTTCTTCGCTACCAATTTTCTTCCGTGGTTGCCTAACTACGCTGCTATTAGGTGAATTAGTAAATAATATATTTAGGCCTATGACCGAGCCAATTGGAAGAACATCGAACCGATTTAATTGGACATCATGCTTGCAAGGTGTCATTCGTGGCACGTGCGCATATATGCAGCGCCACAAAGTTAATGATGATAATTTCTTGAAGGGCCGCTGCCCGTCATCAGTTGAGTAATGGTAAATTTAGGCGGGAGTGCTGCATTGGAATGTACAAAGCTGAATGCTTACATGGATGTTGGCTTCCTGTACAGCTGATGCAACCAGCGCATCGTCATGCTCCTCGTTCCCTCGTAAGCACAGTAAATACAAAGAACGAAACTTTATATTTGTAGCGAGAGTATAAATCATTTCTCAATCAAATTCGAGCAAAATAAATTATGTGAGTGTGATCATTGCAAAGTACCATTACTGGTGGGCTCACTGAACCGAACTCTTATATAAAAGAAGTGTATTTAGCGAGATTTTACAGTAAACGCCGGTGCCTTCCAGTTAAACTGGTCAAAGTGCGGTTGAAGGGTGCAAGGGAGTGTGCTGGATTGCGTCGCTGTACCACGTTTAATACAGGGCGCCTGGAATTATTTAAACCTATTTTATTTTGTACAACAAACTTAGGAATACACATTTTCATTCTAAGCTTATATTCACCAGGAGCTTAGGAAATCTTCAAGGCACTTCATCTACTGATTTGCGCAGAAACTCAGTCGGAACCTAACAAGAACATCTTAAATTCATGCCTAGAATGTTTCTAGAATGCCATGCACGCACCTGACCAATTTAGCCAAAAATATCGCGGGATGTCAATGCGGGACTGCTGGGCTGCCCGGCATAAAGACCACATCAACCAAGTCACTGCTAGAAAAAAAAAAGAATTCCAAGCCACTTGCAGACAAATCACGCCGAACTATGAAGAGCGCGACCTATTGCACTGAAAGTAGGTCGCGAATCTTCCCAGGTGGACACGCCAGGATACGCGTCATGCTCCTGTATGGATAATACCGTTCCTAATTCTTTGGAGTCCAGAAAACAATTAGGCCCACAACTGAGCTTATGTAACGTATCACCATTATTAGGTTTGGTCGATGTTGCATAGGTTAGCAAGCGATTTCTGGGTGGTGTTTTCCCGACTAATGGCAGTTGCGGCCGCTGACGAATTCATCCCCGATACCAAAATGAAAGGCGCAGCTTCGTAACTTCGGAGAATGCTCCCAGACATTTGTGGCCACTCAACACACCGCGCAAGCGTCATCTATGTGAACGTCATGCGGCAGTCGTAGTGCTCCGCTGACAGATCTACGAAGCGAAGTGGTTTCCGCAGCCAAAAGTCAAGGCGTTTTTCAGAACAGCGCCATGCGGGTTCAACGCCCATGTTCAAATGTGTGTTATGCTGTTCGTTACTGAAGCGGTTAATAAATGCTATGCAACTGATTGCGATGCATGCAGTTGCGTTTCGTTTCGACCTATCCAACGTGCAACCTTATGCTGTGTTTATGTTTATCCACACAATGATGAGACTATTATTCGTAAGCAGTGCGTTATCCGTAAGCAGTGCGCTTATTCGTTACACCGTTCACACGCTGTTTAGAAATGCAAACACCAAATCAACCGGAAGCACAGTGCTGAGACGTAGAGGCAGCGATTTCACGCGTGCGAAGGCGATTTATTGTCCCCGTTGAGAAATTGTGGTGATCAGAGGTAAATTCACAGACAAGTGTCACACATACGTAAAAATTACAGTTCCGCCGTTAACGCGAAGCAGTAACGCAGGAGCTCGCGAAGTAAAATGCGCTGTAAGCCTTAGACAGCTTTGTCTGGTGTTTCGTAGAGTGAACACTCGGAAGTGCAATGGCTAAATTTCTTTCTAGAAGTAGGGAAAGTGTGGGTCAAATATGGTCGGGAAAGTGGCACCTCCCGATGGTGCAGTGGAAAGACCAAGTTTTTGTTCCTCCTTTTACATATCCGGATTTAGCCACTGGTCTCTGCTAAGACAAACCTTTAGTGTCTTACCAGCTGTATTAGTTTGGAGTTTCTCTAATTTATTTATGGGCTACCTCATGAATAGGCGTCACGCTATTCTTGACAAAAAGAATACGGCGTCAGTACAATCAGTAAACATGAGAAGAAGCCAAGCGCCATTAAAACACAAAAGAAGATGAAGCAAACACGCTCAATCATTGTCATTACCTTTAGAAGAACGAAACTTAATTTAGGACCACCTGCGCAACTGGGAGAGGACGTTCTAGCGAATGAAGAAGGCGTGGTTTCCAGCTCTCACCAGTACACAGGTGCTGAGTGTCATTAGCCAATCACGGGCGCTGCTGTCGGAATCCCGCTCATAAGAATCAGTATGCTCCACTGGTATTCCTGTCGTGAGCCAATAGCAGCTATCGCTCTAAAACGCTTGTTAAGGCTTGTTAGTAAGCCAGCTGGTTCTGATTCATAGTCAACGAACAACAGCGCTAATTTACGAAAACGAGACCAGAAGGCACACCCACTTCTCGTCCATGTGCGCTTTTATTTGTTCACTATGCAAAGCGTTCAGCGCTTTTGTAAAATTCTTATCACGATGACACATTTTTATTCTGGAGTGTTGGAGAAGAATGGACGCATACATATATAGTGGCACAGGACGAGAGACTAAATAATGGTTCCACTCTCATAATTTGTGGAAATCGAAGAAGTTATTGGATATCGCGCTATATCAGTCGTTTAGAGATTCCGGCAATCTGACATTCAAACTACATTTCTATCATTGTTTATTATGGTATTGCGCAAGACACGTGCGCTAACTGGAATTGCTTTCAGAAATGAAATCCCGTGCTATATAAGCCGTATGAACATTCAGTTACACATAAAATTACGCTCAAACGTTGAATATCTCAATTATAAGAGTTTTAAGAAAATTAGAGAACCGTATAATAGCGTGCCTTCTTCTACCAAGGAATCTGGAGGTTTCCGACATTCCTATGAGGCAACATTGTATGTACAGGTGTTATGTCGCGATTTAATCCTTTATTGAAAGAATATGGACCCGCTCGCCGGTACCATTTTGCGTGTAAACTGTGTGCTACATCAGCCTGGTTCGTGAACTCTATCAGGTGAGATAGATACCCATTACCCACTGACCGACAAGCAACAGTGATGAGCAAGAGCAAGAAAAGCTTTCCGTTCATAATAACTTGTACGCCGCGTTAGGTCCGCCTCATAAAGTGCACTGTGCTGGAGGGTATGTCTGTTCGACAGCTACTATTATCTCTGCAGAAGCGGCCGGTGGCCACACTCTTCTGCCAGTTCAAGCCTAATATTCATTACTCTTTAGTTAGAAAATAAATTATAATTACTTCATCGGGATAATAATGCATAACACCCATGGATGCCCCATTATCATCTTCATAAGATGTAAGCATGGCTGCTTTATTGCGTTCACAAACGGTAAGCTGTTGTGCGGTCAGAGCAGACCACCGTCTGCTTGAACTGGCATAACTGACATTCACACACCGTGTATATGCGCTAAATGTTGACGGAAAGGATGTGTCACAAAGAGGTTGTTGTTTCGGCCCCGTTTCGTGACACTGTCCCTAAAAGGGCACCGTAATTCATGTCACATGCACTCTAAAAGCAGGAACTATGGTATCTAGGCACCGAATTCAAGTTTTACAAAAAATCTACATTATATCGCGTAACAACATAACCGCCAGCCTATTCGACCTAGTGTTTCAACAATGTTAGTGAAAATACTCATTCGGACTCTGCTTATGGAACTGTGTGCGTAGATAAACATTTGCATAAGCAAGGCTACTTGCATGACCTTACGATAACAATTTTCGTCCTTTTATTTGCGCCCACATTAGCTAATGCTCGAAATATACTCTGTACAAAATAAAAATAACTTCACAAATTGTCAGCCAACCGCTATCATGAAGCTATTTCACAGCAATAAAAAATGCTTCAGAAATCAAACTTGGGGCTTAGAAACTTCCGGGGCAGTCACTTTAGAATCTTAGCTGATATGATGCCTGATTGATGGCAGAATGAGGCCGAGTAGATTAATAACTCGATACGCAGAAACATACTTTGGGCCAGTTATTGGTTATGAGAAAATTCGCAAGGCAGAGAGAGAGAATAAACCTCTTTAATGTGTAAATGCAGCTTTGGAGAGGCGTCCTCATTCCAGAATGCCTTGAGCTCGGGCCGCGTCCTGTGCCCTCGCAATCAGCCGTTGCTGATCTTCGAGGTCGGAGCTGGCCAAGGCTCTCTCCCAAAGCTCGTTGGTGTGGTAAGGGTTCGGAGGATTGAGTGGTGCCTCTCTGCAGCCCCCTACTATGTGCCTGAGGGACCCGGGCTCTGCGCAGAAGCGGCATTGCGGAGAGAATTGTGTAGGGGCTATGAGGTGGTTTCTGAGAGAATTTCATGAAAGAGAGAACCTGTCATCCAGACGAAGAAGCAGGAAAGTATATACGAAAGAAACCCGTATGTATTTACCAGGATGAAAGCTTGGCCAATTTTTTTTCCTTTTCAAAGGTTCTACCACCGCAGCAACAACTTTTCTGAGTGCTCCATCTAAAACCTGAGCCAACCAGATGGCTGCATATTTCCAACGTGAGAAATTCATGAAACTCCTTCCACCTTCCTTTATTTTATTACATGTATACATGTACGCAAGGAGTTAGTTCTTCTTGTTAGAGGGTCCAGGCTACTCTTCTCTTCGTAATTCACAGATGAGCTGATTCACCTTGCTTCTTTCTGTATAAGTAATTTGCCTAAAAGCAATCGCGAAAATTTTTTAACCGCCACAAGGCCCCTTATTCTGCAAAGCATGCATTTCGCCTACACTGCGGTGTTGTCTATGCATCAATAGAGTTTGTTTAAATACCCAATGACCTCACACAAACCTTACTCCAAGAAAAAAAGGCATTAAATATAATGCTGGAAAGCAGCGTATATATCGCAGCCAATGTTGTTATGCCTTTTTTCATAAAGCATAATTTCCTTGTTGCCGTATGACATGCTGTCCTGATAACGAGTCTGCCAGCTATACATTTTGTTATTATTGCGATAGCAATTATATGGACACTCCAAAGCAGATTTCTGTCCTCGCCGTCGCCGTCGCCGTGAGGTTCCGTATGACGTCAATGGAGATGAAATCGTCGCCGCGCGCCGAACGCTGTATGTGCGAGTGAAAGGTCTCGGGGGACGCGCGCTGTCACGGGGAGTGAACGCACGGTGGAGAACAAACGCGCGTTCTGCGCCGTGTTTGCTTAAGGGCTGCAGAAGTAGGCGTCTCTTTCCTCCTTTACAATCACCATATATAGAGAGTAAACGCGCCTTCTTGCGACGCGCGAAAGGCCGTGGGGGGCGGGGGAGGGATGGGAGGCGACGTTTAGCTGCGGCACCAAGTGCCTATTTATATCGGAGGCTCCGGCAACAGTCGCCAACGCCGCACGCATTTTGTGCGAACGCGGGCAAAACGCCGACGGCGTCGACCACAGTTATGCGTGTTGCCGGTGCTGCTGCGTGTCCAAGTTTATACAGCTGATAAAGCTACTATCATTACTCCGTATAGCTCTCTACAAATTTGCTATCGCAATTGATGCTTCGCCTGTCAGGTGAAACTGCGACAACTTTTTTTTCCTTTCTTTCAAAAAGAAAACTTGTCATGATGCTATTTGGTTAGAGAATAATTTTATCATGTTCTTGTTTGAAATTTTTGTAGCATTTCCACCCCAACATACCGATTAAATTTGTTTTTGCGTTTCTTAGCGTACACGAACTACAACAAATTGCCTGTAACATTGCGTCTGCTATGAAAACAACGCAACAAAGGTTTATTTTTCTTTTTGTCTGCTTTCAATAGTCAGAAAAAGCGGGTTGGCATTCGAATTTCGAATTCCCTCGTCTTAATAAAATCCGCTTCTTCACGGGATTTTTTTCTGGTGTAGAAGCGCTCTCTTACAATTCTTATTTCAGCTTTCAGAGTGATAACTTCCGCTTGACAAACGAGTACTTGATCATCATCATCCGCAGCAACAGCCTATTTTTATGTCCACTGCAAAAGAAAGTCCTCTCCCAGCGATCTCCAATTACCCCTCTCGTACGCTTGCTGAATTCAATGTGTGTCAGCAAACTTCCAAATCTAATTACCCCACCTAATTTTCTGCCTTCTTTGACTGCGCTTCTCTTCCCTTGGCACGTATTTTGTAACTCTAATGGCCCACCATTTATCTACCCTACGCAATACATTGTGCCCAGCTCCATTTTGTTCTTTTAATGTGAACTAGAATATCGGATATTTCGAAATATCGGAAAATCCCTGTTCGCTCTCTGATTCCCACCACTCTCCTCCTGTCTCTTAACATTACACCTAGCATTTTTCGTTCCATCGCTCTTAGCGCAGTCCTTAACTTGTTCTCGAACTTCTTTGCTAACCTCCAAGTTTCTGCCTCATATGTGTCACTGGCATAATGCAATGATTGTACACTTTTACTTCCAACGACATATGGATACGTATATTATAAGGATATGGGAATGCCTGCCGTATGTACTCAAACTGATTTTTATTCTTCTATCAATTTGTACGTGATTGTACTTGCACTAAGAATAGATACCACGGTACAAAAGTACACAGGGCCTTTCTGAACACGGAAAGGGATAGAATGACTCCATAGGAAAGTAAATACTCTCGCTTTGCATATAGCAGTTGCCAGGACATCAAGTTCGCACTTGCAGTAGTGAATAACACATAACCTCGTCAACACCAAGTACATAATAGGTCATTTCAGAGCTGCTAATTGTGCGCTTAAGTCATGGTTTGGACGATCTGATAAGTTAGGATGAGCAAGGGGCACTCGCTAATACGTAGAGTCCGGAGTTGCTTATTTGACCCGGAGCTTCACCGAGCTAGCTTTCGTAGGCAGTGATAAGAAATACAGAGCACCACTCAATTTTTCTCTCCTGGAATTGAAGCAGAGAGAATGTACTCCAATTTCCTGCCGCCCAATATATTACGAAAGAAGTTAAGCATATTCTGGAAAACAGTATATAAAATGTTTTTATACCACGCAGATAGTTTATTATAAAACAGGTGTAAGTGTAGCGAAGTTATCGTTTTTACGGACAATCTTCTAGGCGAGACATGTTTTGGCCATATACCTAAGTTTCAGACGAGCAAATAGCAAAAACGTTCTAATAAATTTTTTGTTACAACGTTGTGGACTGTTGAATATATGGCAAATTGGGAGGCAGTTACGCTTTAATTCACCCCCATATTGAAAAAACAATTTTGCCAATCGTACTTATTTTGAGGTATTTGTCATCAAGTTCCCGCGCTCAGACAAGCCATTATCTAAGCTGAGCGCTCGGCAGTGCAGAAAAGGCTCTCCCGTTGTCATATCAGACGAAGATGCCCCGTCACGAAAATCGCTACGATGTTTGAAACTAGAAGTCGCGGCCAGTCGCAGCAGATAATATGTGAAGATTTGTTTGGCAAGCATCTGCCGCGACGTGCCATAAGACTATTTCCTACAACAGGCCGTTATTCAAACTTCGTCACAGGCTTTGTCACAGGTGGTTGCCATCCGACGTAGAAGCTAGACGCATTCTGTTTCGATATTGTCTAGATTGAACATTGAAAGTACATTATAAATATTTGCAATTAAGTGTGATTTTCAAGGTGTTCTAAAACATAGAGGTGCAATAAAATATGATGGCCTCGAAGTTTACTATATAAACAACTGCCCTCCAGACTCTAATAAAACCAGGAAAATAACACGTTTTTCTTAATAGCCTCCTGAAATTCCCGTAATAAGAGCCAAAATATGTTCGCTGCAGTTAGAAACGCTCATAGCCTTCAAAAACCTTTATAGCCTAAAGAAACACCATGTAGGCATTATCGCTGGTGTTGCAGCACATTGACGTGTGTTCATGTGGAGACATCTTGTGAGCTAATGTATCGATAATATTTTCAACAATTCATTTTTCAAGAAAACAATGCGAAGTCTGCATCTTTTTTGCTGATGACTCACCAGCCTGTCTCTTTTTTTGTGAGTATTAACGTTTGGGTTTCCACACGACGCAGAACAAATGAAGTCCTGCTCCTTGGCTGGAGGAACTTGTAACAGAACTTGCGAAGTTGAAAACAACAGGATCAAATGCCCTGGACAACTGAAGTGCTGTGTTCATTTGGAGCGCTAAGCAGCCACTGCCTCAGCTTGCCTGCATGCGAGACATAATGCCGGCTTGATGAACGAAAACCTTACGAATCATTGTCCATATCCTTCTACCCATTTGATGCTTCAAATAAAAAACAAACGTCTTGTGCACAGCAAGAAGGATAAACTTGCAGCTGCATAAAAAAACCTGTCTCACACCGTCTTTTGTGTCTCTTTGCAGCGGGTTTATTTTATTACCTTGCCACTGCATTGCCCCTTCTGCATGCATGGGCCAGTATGTCGGCCTACCGTATGAATAAATAAATAAATATTCAAGTTACAATACAGGTATCAAATTTCATAGTATAATCAAATCTGCAAAAACGGTCGTCACATATATAACGACGTTACTCCGAGACAATATCATGCACGACTGCGCATATTAACCAGATGACAATGACGCTCACGATTCGAGACATGCGTGAGCATAGTTCTTTTTGTTTAGTTCAAGCCGACATAATGCATCTAGTAGAACAAGTGCCCTCCAGTTCTCTTTATGTAAGGTATACAAAGATCCTAACCACGGCAGAAAACACATGCTGGTCAAGAGACTGAAATGTCATTGTTGAGCCATAAGCTAAAAAAAGAGAGATATCGCGAATGTATGCAGTCAGAAAACTCGGCGTAACAAAATGAAAAGGTGAGAACACAATTCACAATGCAATGCACGGCACACATGGTAAATGCTGTCGTCGCTTTTAAATCTTCCAGCTTCATAACTACTGAAGTCCCCGTCCTTTCCCCCTTCCCCCCTTCCCCGGATGATACCGTAGAACATGAAATGAATCTCCGCGTTTACAACGCCTAGCAAACACGGCCGTTGGTTCCGTTAAATTCGATCAGCGCCCTTACACAGCACAAAAATTAAAGGAGTTGGGGAGGCGATTCAGGAATACAGTTTCAGTAGCTTCATATTTCTGCTCGCGTTCACGTTAAAAGTCGTTTGGTGTATTAGGATGCAATCATTTCATAACGTGTTTATAAAATGTTACTCTTCAGATGCATGGCAAGTGCTCCCCAATAAAACACCTGTCCAAACAAAAATTGGCAGTTTCACGTGAAGGTGAAGCATTCGAAGCGATAGAAAAATTTTGCGTCACACTTGAGCTCTCACGCAATACACAGAAGTGACATGGTGCGACTTTTGCTTAACGTTGACGCAACGTAGATCACCGGTGGCTTACGTTTCGCGGCGTCGCACATATCGATGGGGCACGAGATGAGACCGGCGAAAAACCATCGGCGTTCGTCTTCGCCCAATGAAAGGAGATTTTAGGATCGACGTTTCGCGTCCGTTCCGCTCGGACCAGTCTGTGCACCATGGTGTGGCAAGCACACACCTCCTCAACAGGAACACTAATGTGTAGGCGTGCAATGCTCATCCGGCAGTTACGGAGCAATGTTCGTGCCGAAGGGTTGTCCGGCAGCGCCTATTGCGGGAACCATGACGGAGCGTCCAAAAGGTTTTGTCGTTGTTGCAGCCAAACGGACTACACGTCCCTGGAGATCTAACTTTCCACGCTCTGGCCGCGCAAGCACCGTCGATACCAGGACAGTGCGATGGCACAAACGCGGCTCGAGGGTCCGTGTAATTTTTCTAATGCGGAAGCATTATATGCCCCACTGCGCGAAAATCCATCGCTGTCGTCGGCGGCGTGACCGAGCGATGGTACCCAAAATGACCAAAGAGTAAAAGCACGTCGAAAGTGCTTGGATTGACCCAAAAACTCTCAGGGAGATCCCTGTAAAGAACGTAAATCGATGGCTTTGAAAAGAAAATTTGGTACAGTTCGGTCTCGGTGGGAATCGAACCCGGGCCTCCCCGGAGCGAGACGAGCTCGCTGACACGGTTCCAGCTGCCTAAAGGTGTGCTTAGTGCGTGCGTCATTGCACACGTCACGTCACAGCCATCTGGCTGACAAAAGGCTTCACCAAAGAGACTGTAATGTTTGCGCATTCCCACACGAAAGCAATTTTAAGTGTGCCGATCTTTTCTTGCAATAACAAAGACATTGAAGTCCTACCTCACGAATACTTTCACGCGTAGATTTTGATTTAGTCATATTAAATTCATCATATTATTCGGTTCGAATAGGCAATTTTTATTTTACTGTACCTGCATGTGCGAGATAAAACACTTGCGCGTTTTTACTCCTTGGCAGCGCAGTGTAGCGGTAGCATCCTTAACAAATGCTCCCTCGGTATTCAGAGAGCACTGCTTGGCTTTGTCCCGTCTTGGGCCTGCAAAATGTGAAACGTGCTGCTGCTGAAGCGCATTGTGCATACACAGCAGGATTTTTCCGGCAAAAAAAAAAACGGCGTACAAGTCAGTTGAAGGCTGCGCACAGTAACTTGCTACCCTCCTATTTTATTTTGCGAAACGTAAAATGAAGCTAGGCGTCTATGCTGAAATGCCGCTGATCTCTCTGCTTATTGCTATGTGTTTTGCTTCAAGCGTTCTAGGTGAGTAGAAACACTGTGTTGTACTGGAAAGGTACAAGAGTCACCATTATAAATGTTTTAAATGATTGGTATGATATACATTCGTGGAAATTATCAGCTATTAGGTAATACACGCCTCAATCTTTCTCGAATTCTTTTTACTTCTTGGGGACAAGTTTGAGGATTTGCGGGCTACTGACGTGCGGTGTGTATTTAGGAGAGCGAAGACAGAATTAACTGAAGTACAGCTTTGCCTTCCGTCTTTTAAAACACTGTAAATGGACGTCGCCTTCAACGCAAGCGGTCAGGAAGAAGTCAAGCGCAAGAACGATACAGTGCGCTTGGATATCCATCTATTACGCGCGTTTATCAAGACCGAAACATCTCCCCACTATGTGGAACTCATTTAAAGTTGTAATTTGATCGACGAAGCAAATGAGATGGGGGCCTGAATTACCCCACGTCATATGTGTATGCTTATGTAGAGGCTCATGTACCGGCTGGTAGATCACTGGATGCGAAGCTATAAATGCCGGCCGCGCGGTTGGAGAGAATGCGTTCCCTTCATAGCGGCACCAAATTGCGGATTTTTGGAGGGAGTCGGGCGTTCGGCGACGACGGACGCACTTCGCCTCAGCTCCGCAGATGCCCCTTGGCTACTGCAGTCCATCACCACAGATCCCCGTAAGCTTGGTACCATCGTCTTCTGCAAGCCCAGGGCTCCATTTGGACCCCACTTTCGTCGCGGTGGGACCATTTTTCTCCAATTCCGGGCCCTTTGGAGATTCTCCCAGCGTTCGGGGGCGCGTAGCCTAACAGCTGCGGCGCGCCGACGGGCCTCGCCGGACTTCTTCCCCGGCGATGGCGGCTTCAACCCCGGTTACGGGCTACGATCCCGCCTCACATCGAGTGGTTACCATGGATGTCACCCCGGCGGACCAGGATGTCCCTACCGAACATGAGTATCTTGAAGATATGATCCAACTTTGGCAACGCAAGCAACGCAAGTCCCCTCCCAAGACGCCCAAGCTCAAGGGGACGCCGGCTGCCTCGCAACCGGCGTTTGCGGGAATGTCGACGCACCTTCTCCCAGGAGGTGCTCCCAACTCGTCTCCTCCTCAGGCGCCACGTAAGCCTGCTTGGCGGCCGCGATACACGCCCCGCATAGGACGTGATGACCTCATCGTTGTGCTCAAACCGCGTGCCTCATTTGACCTCAAGACGGTGCTCCCATCGGAACGCGCTGGTGACGCGGTGCGTGCCTTTCTGGGGGACTGCTCGGCTGCCGACCTCCACGTGTGGCCAGTGTGGGACCAAAATGTGCTAGGTGTGCAGCCTCACCTCGATCCCTATTGCTCAACGACTCCTTGGTGACATCATGCTACCCGTAGGGGACCAGCAGCTCCCGTTTCGGGGCCACGCCAAGGCGTCTGGGGACATCTGCCGCGGCGTCATCAACATCGACCCGGCTGCATCGTCCTCGAGCATCAAGCCGAATCTGGAGTGGCCGAAAGGCACTATCCTCGCGGCCCGCAAACTCGGGGACTCCAACGTGGCGGTTGTGACCTTCGAGGGCCCGAAGGTCCCGCGTTTCATCTTCTACCGCTGCCAGGTGGCCTACGTCCGCCTCTATAAGAAGACGGTTCCTGTATGTTCTTGCTGCGGCACCATTGGCCACAGGGCCACGGCTTGCCCCAGCCCCAAACCGGGCTTCTGCTCCCGCTGCGGCTCCCAGGTGCCTACCACGCCTGAGGGCCTTGCTCAACATGACTGCCAACCCCGCTGCATCCTGTGCACCGGGCCGCACGAAACCGGGGCACGGGGCTGCCCCGGCAAGTACCGTAAGCCTATCAAGCCCTCCCAGCCGGTCTCCTCACACCCGGCCTCGCCACCACCTCGTACTCCCCATCAAGGCCACGCGCCCTTGACTCAACCCAAGTCCGGCTCCCGGTCCAAGGCCCCGCCACCGGCTACTCCGGAACACTTCCCGCCACTCGCGGCTCCACCTCAGGTGAGTAGCTGGGCAGGGGTTGCCTCCAGGCCTCTCCCCTCCATTCCCTCCGCTGCCCCCACCCCGCTTGAACTTACTCTCCAGCGGCAGAACTCCGAGCTTCAGCGCCAGGTCGCTGCTCTGGCCAAGCAACTCGAGTCCCTTCGCTCCCAACTCCTTCCCCCCCAACCCAAGTCGGCCCTTCCACTTGCCTCAGTGGCCGTTTCCCCCCATCCCAACCCCAGTTCTTCTCTCCCCCGGGCCTCCCTCCCAGGAGCACCCGCAAACTCGGGCAGTCGCCGCCGCGGTCTCGCAAGATCCCTCCTCGGCCCTTCCCCCAATTCAGGTCCCCCTGGATGATCTTCCTCCGATCGATACTACTCTTCCCATTCAAGACCGTCTCACGGGTCTCGAACAACGCAGCCTTACCATGGAGCGTGCACTACGAGCCCTACCCGATCTGCTCATTCAACGCATCGGAGAGACCATCGTGCCAAAAATTACAGCTGAGGTTCTCAAGGCCGTCCAGATATGGGCGTGCTCTCAATTCAGGTTCAAAAAGTCGCGCTCGCGCTCGGCGTCTCCCAACGCCACCCCGCGCCGCCGCAAACTCGCTGGGACCGCTAACACCCCCTTCAACCCGGTACTCATTCCTCCCTCTCCTGCTCCTCCAGTACCGGACCCGGTCCTGGTGCCGGCCCAGGCGATGGAGGACGACCCCTAACTCGTCTCTTTCACTATGGCGGTGCCTTCCTCGAGCTCCTCGCCTTCGTCACAATTCGAGCTCATCCAGTGGAACTGTCGCGGTTTCGGGAATAGGCAGAAGCGCTCTCACCTACTCCTCTTCCTTCAATCCCGGGGCTCTCTGCCGGCCGTCCTGGCTCTCCAGGAGGCTGGTCTCAATCCTTCTCTTTCTAGCTACTGTTCTTACTCAGGGGGCCCGACGACCAGTATCCTCGTCCACAAATCTTATACAGCGGTGCAAGTCGATCTCGATCTCACACTCCAACACGATTACTCCATGGTTACGGTGCTCCCCTCGCGGCGCCGTGACCCCCCAATTCATGTTCTTAATGTCTATTGCCCTCCTCATCTTCCGCGCGTCACCTTCTCGGAACTCTTTTATCGCGCCCTTAACACCGCTGCTCGTGACCCCCTGGTCATTGTTGGGGACTTCAATGCCCCCAGTCTGCACTGGGGCTACCACTATGAGAAGGCCCGGGGCCGTAAGCTCAAGGAGCTTATCTCCACGCTCGGTCTCACGTTGCTCACGGACCCGGCTTGTCCCACGCGGGGGGGGGGGCAACTCGGTTACTCGTGACACGTGTCCGGACCTCTCTCTCACCAAACATATCCGGGACGCTACTTGGGAGAACCTCGAGGAGTCTCTTGGTAGCGACCACTGTCTGCTGCGAATCGCCTTCTCCACGCGGATAGTGCGCAAAACATGGGGTACGGCCCGCCTCACGGACTGGCCTGCTTTTCGAACCCAGCCTTTCCTTCCCCTGTCCTCCCCCGACGGGTACTCCGCCTGGGCCGCCCATGCCCTCTCGACTCAACGCTCTCACACCCGTGTCATACAGACAACTCAGGCTGCTCCCGCCGTGGACCCGCACCTTCTCCACCTTTGGGACGCTCGCCGCGGCCTCTTGCGCCGCTGGCGTCGCCACAAGTTGAATCGCAAGCTCAAAGCACGCATTGCTGCCCTCACAGAGGAAGCGGCTGCTTATGCTGCCCACCTCAGTGATACAAACTGGGTCGAAACCTGCACGAAGGCCGCAGGTCAGATGGGTTCCAGGGGGACGTGGCGCCTCTTTCGGAGCCTTCTGGATCCCTCTTCCACGCGAGGGGAAACACAACGACAACTGCGCCGCGCTCTGCACGGGTTCCCTGGCACCTCGGCTCAGCTCGCGGACAAGCTGCGCGACCGGTACCTCTGTCGCACGGTGGACCTGGTTGGGCCGGAGTATCAGTACTCGGGCCGTCCCAACCCTGAGCTTGATGCTCCCTTCACGCTGCCTGACCTTCGGGCTGCGTTGGCCAAAATGAGACGGGGTACGGCCCCGGGTCGCGATGGCATCACGGTCACCCTGCTGGCTAACCTTCCCGACTCGGCCTATCTCTCCCTTCTTCACCTCATGAATTCTGTCTGGGATGGGTGCCCCCTCCCCACAGAATGGACCACCTCTCTCGTTACATTTATACCCAAACCTGGCAACCCCGTTCACATCGAGGCCCTCCGCCCCATTTCTCTCACCTCTTGTGTAGGGAAACTCATGGAAGCGATGGTTAGGGATCGCCTTTCCGCCTACCTGGAGCGGGAGGGGACCTTCGCGGACACAGTGTGCGGCTTCCGCCCGCATCTGTCCGCGCAAGACGTCCTCCTCCAGCTTCACCGCGACATTATTGATCCTACTACTATGCGCCACAACGACAAAGCCATTCTTGCGCTCGACCTGCGCGGCGCATTTGACAACGTCACACATAGTAGTATCCTCGCCAATCTCAACACGACACATTGCGGCTCAAAAGCGTTCGCATACATCCGCGCTTTCCTTTCTCACCGCTCTGCCTTCATCCGCGTCGATGACTCTGAACACGGGCCGTACCCCATGGGCACGCGGGGCACACCTCAGGGAGCGGTTCTCTCTCCGCTCCTCTTTAATCTGGCCATGCTACGCCTTCCTGCTCTTCTGGCCCAGGTGGAGGGTATCCAACACGCACTTTACGCCGATGACATCACCGTCTGGACTAATTCTGGCAACCCCGCTCAAATCGAGCAGCGTCTTCAACAGGCTGCTTCTATAGTGGACACTTACGCCACCTCTTGTGGCCTGGAGTGCGCCCCGCAGAAATCGGCACTTCTTTCTCTTTCCTCTTTACCCCCACCCCGGCTCTCCTTGCCCACGGGTCCCATCCCCGTGGTCACCGAGCTCCGTGTTCTGGGACTTTTTATTTCGTCCTCTCTCAACCCGGGCTCTACCCTTACCCGCCTCCGCCGTATGGGGGAGCAGGTGAGCCGCATGATTCGTCGGGTGTCTACGAAACGTGGCGGTCTGCGAGGGCGGGATGCCCTTCGTTTGGCCCAAGCGTTCGTCATCAGTCGGATCATGTACGCAGCCCCCTACCTCCGTCTCGGTCGCCACCACGAGGCCCAGCTGGATGCCCTCATCCGGTCTGTGCATAAGCGTGCGCTGGACCTCCCGGTGTCCACTTCCAACCGTCGTTTTGCGGCTTTGGGGGTGCACAACTCCTACTCGGAGCTTCGGGAGGCTCACCTCGTTAACCAACTTGGTCGCCTGTCTCAGACGTCTCCTGGGCGCCGTCTGCTTGCGCGCCTTGCTCTTCAACCTATTCTTCCTCCGGCGCCCCCCGATCGGATTCCCGACTCTTGGCGCCAGAAACTCTGGGTTGCCCCTCTCCCTCGTAATATGGATACTGTCTCCCACCCTGGTCGTCGGGCCGCTCGTGTTCGTGCCCTTACATCCCAACACGGATCTCGCCCCGGTGTCTTCTATGTGGATGTCGCGGGTCCTTCCCCCTCTGGCTACTTTTCGGCTGCCGTGATCCACGAGGGAAACACGATTGATGGCCTCTCCTTTCGGGCCTCTACTTCAACTCAGGCGGAGGAGGTGGCCATTGCCTTGGCGGCCTCCCACCCCAACGCAAGGGTCATCATCTCGGACTCGCGCTCTGCCTGCTCCCGATACCTTGCCGGTTCTGTCTCGCCCCTCGCGGCTCACCTACTCCGGGCCGCCTCCTGGCGTTTCGTACCTCACCCCGTCCGACTTGTCTGGTCCCCGGGACACGAGGGTCTTCCTGGTAACGAGGCCGCCGATGCGGCCGCCCGCGCGCTTCTTCCCCGGGCCGTTACCCCTTCTCCCCCCTCGCCTGATCCTGCAACCCAGTTGCTCACATCGTTTCGAGAAATCTTGGCCTATTACCGCGATGGTCGTCGGCTTTTTCCGGCCCCGGTCCGGGGTTTGTCTAAGGCCGATGAGCGAACCCTGCGCCGCTTACAGACCAACACCCTGTTGTGTCCTGCCGTGGCTCGCCATTTTTTGCCTAATACAAGTGGGCACTGTCGCCATTGTGGGGTCCTGGCCGACACCTACCACATGGTTGCAGCATGCCCCTCTTTCTCTTTTCCTCTCTCCCCCCTTTTCCCGTTCCCACACGAGAGGCCTGGGAGGAGACCCTGCTCAGCTGCTCTACCTTGTGCGCCCAGCGCGCCCTGGTAGCGCGTGCCCGAGCGGCGGCCATCTCCAATGGAATCCCGGACTAGGGAGTCCACTTAGGTGTCCCCCCTTCGGGGGTCAACTCTTGTATTTTCCTAAAATAAATGTTTTCACCACCACCACCACCACCAAATTGCGTGCACGCAAAAGCAACGTTGCGCTCGACATGCTCAAGTGGAACGAATTCCTGGAGCCAATTGGGCTGCCGAATAACGCGAATTGCACAACGAGGTACGGCGGCTTCAAAGAACGAGGAAAAGTACTCTAGAATGAGGTGCCGGAGCGGCAGACCTTGTGCAGCGCAGCTGAAACGTCAAGTAGCTCTTTCGAGGAGCCGTGCGCCGGTGTCATGCATGACAATGCCGATACCGTTGAGCAAGACAAACACGCCGGCGAATGACTCAGAAGCATGAGGCCTAGATGGCGCGGACACGGATGTTTAGATGATGATGATGATGAAATAAACTAATTTTCGTGACGGTGTTCCCGAGCGTTTGAGCTGTGGGCTCTGGCGACAAGACGTCGTTGTTCGTCCAGGGCCGGGGTGGAGATCTTGGCCTCCCACGTCTCGGCGAGGAGGTTCACGTCTTCGGACGTTGTATGTTTGGTAACGGCATCTTCGGGGCGCCACGGGCACTCGAGTAGCAAATGAGCCAGAGTGTCTGGCATGGCGCAGATCGGGCAGTTCTAGGTGTGTAGTGTCGGGTGGATGCGATGCATGAGGATCCCATGGGTGTACGTATTGCTCTGCAGTCTTCGGACGAAAGAGGAAAGTACCGCATTCCGGATGTTTAGAGCATTTTCTTTTTAGAAGCGAAGCTGTCTATGGCTAGGGTAGGCGGTTTTGTGGTGTCCGCGCAGAAAAACCATCATCATCAGCAATGTCTCGAGCGTCGTCGTCCTCTTCCACAGCTGGCTCAGTTGCCGCTCATTATTCCAGCGTAGAATTTCACTCCTCTTCTGTCGTCGTAATGGGGAGGCCGTGTTTACGGGGGTATGAGCCATTGTTTAAGGGGGTGTGAGCCATTCATTGTCTTACGAGACGGACAAATTTAGTAACAGAGGTGATACGCGAATGTGTGTGCGTACCTAGTCGTCACTAAATATGTTCGTACCTTTGTTCAAAATTCTGTGTCTCGTCATGTGTCGTGCGCTAAACAGCTTCACTGCTCATCCACCTTCACAGAGTGGAATGGGTGATGAATTTTTTTTTATTTCTTTTTGCTTTATAAGTGAGCCATTTCCTTGTTCTGTGCAGCGCGTGGAACCGTTTGATAAGGAACTGTAAAAGGTACTTACGACGAGGTATGCAATTGATAGCGACCGTATTTCTCAATAAGCGGGTGAAGTGGCAGCGCTCAAAGCACGTGGCACGTGTCCCAGTTCTCTGTTCATGAGCCACATTCTCAAAACCCTAAAATAGTCCTCGCTGTTAACTAGTTTGCGAAGAATCGTTGGAATTAATTACTGCCAGCGCTCTCTGTATTTGGTGTATGTTCGCGCATACGTTGGATGCATCTACTCGAATTGTTTTATTGCGATAGCAATTATATGGACACTCCAAGAGGATTTCTGTCGTCAGCGTCAGCGTCGCCATCGCCGTGAGGTTTCGTATAGAATCCAATGGCGACGAAATCGTCGTGGTGGTGGTGAATTCTTTATTTCGCCCAAAACGAGGGGACCAGTCCAAGGACCGGTTGCGCTGGCTTAGAGGAGGTCGGCGGGGATCCCTTGGGATTCCGCGGCCTACCACACGCTGGATGAGCCGGCGTTGGTCCGCTAGCTCGCAGGTACGTAGGAGGGACTCCCACGACTCTGGGGTGTTTGCGTCGCCGCGTGCCGTATGCTGTATGTGCGAGTCAAAGCGCGCAAGGGACGCGCGCTTTCACGGGGAGCGAATTCACGGCGGAGAGCAAACGCGACTTCGTTGCGCGAAAGGCCGTGGGGCGACGGGAGGGCAGGCGTCGTTTCGCTGCGGCTCCAAATGCGTATTAATATAAAAACATTGTGAGGCGAGAATGTGGTCAAGACTTCCGACGCTGCTCGACAAGTGTCCCGTTCTGATCTCCTCAAAAACCTCCGAGCCGCCCCCAGAAGCAACGGCAACAGTCACCAACGCCGCGCGCGTTCGGTGCGAATGCGGGTGGACGCCGACGGCGTCGACAACAGTTCTGCGCGTTGCTGGTGCTGCTGCATGTGCAAGTTTACACAGCTGATAAAACTAAGCTGTCTACTAATTTGCTATCGCAATTGATGCTTCGCCTTTCGGGTGACACTGCGACATTTTTTTTCAGTGAATTTCAATTGGTTCACGCCAATTTACTGTTCATAATACATAGACGCTATAAGTGCACACTATAATGCTTACTCCCTTTTATTTTTCTGGCGCTATTTGTTCCTTGATACAGGTATTTATTTGCAATTACATTGTTTGCGTACACGTTTGCTCTCGTTGATGTTATACCAGGCAGCGCAACGTTCCGTCGATAAATTATTCGCTCATTATTTGAACTAAGTTGCTGCGGTTAAAATAGCTCATTTAGGGGCGAAGCTCCTTATAGCGGCACCCGTTCCGTCCCCGTCGTAGTAGTAGTAGTGTGTAACCAGTAGTGTGTAACCAGTCTGAGAAAAATGAGAAAAAAAATTTCGAAGTTGTGTCCGTTGCGCGGAATCGAACCAGGGACCCCTCGCTTGCGAGCGCGCGGCGTTAGCCCACTACGCCACGAAGCTTTTTTTTTCTTTATTGCCGAAATAACACGTTACAGGGAACAAAACGTGGCAGCCAGACTTTGGCTACTGCGGCATTAAAATCTTTTCATACAAGCCAACACATCAAATACAGGGATCCAGTCTGGTGTATCGGCTAGAGCACGATACACATCTCGCACACGCACAACACTTTCGATAAAATGTTCGCGAACAGGGCGTACATTTTCATCAGCATGCCGATATTCCATTCTCGTTTTCCACAAGGCGTGGAGTCCCAGGACCATGATCAAATCGTACGGAATATCCTCGGATACGTCTACCGGCAAGAAACGAATGCCATATGGGTCAAGGGGTAATTGTTTCTTTAATGTGCGCTGAAGCACATCCCAGTGAAAGATTGGGTCCCAACAATCTAGAAATGCGTGCTCGATCGTTTCTGGTTTCTTGCATAAGGAGCAGTCAGTAGTCCAGGGTACAAAGATGCCTTTATCTTTAAGCCAGGTTTTAACAGCGAGTGTGTTCGTGTGCAACTGAAAGAAGGTTTTAACTGATGGTTGTATAGGCATTTTCTTTACTCGTTTGAGCACATCCTGTCCTGGGCCTCCGCTATGTGGGATACGGTACAAGGGCTCTGGGAGCATGTTTTCCACTAGGTCCTTATATAGTTTTTCCTTCCTAACATTAAATAAGTACTCTAAAGAAAATCTTGCGTTCAGCAACCTGAACGAGAGAACCACTTCGCGTAGGTACCCGGTTACCGAACCGTTAATCATTTCACGCCACGAAGCGGACATGGACACACGCACCACGATGGCAATAAATATCCAACATTAACGAAAGGCCGCGTTTCTAGCGCGTTTCTAACGCGTTTGTGCTAGCGCGTTACGGCCCGTGTAAGAAGCTGGTGTAAGACGCTGTGGCCTCTCCGCCTTACCTTCAACGCGTTTCGAACACGCTGCCCAAAGCGGTGGCAAGTCAAGTTCAAGTCGAGGAGCGTTTATGAATACGGGGGGTATACTCTCTCAGCAGTCATGTGATGGCGTCGGCAAACGCGGTGCACGTTCCGGCATGTGTAAATGGCTGCGTAAAACGCTGTGGCCGCTCCCCCTTACTAGAGAGTACTGCACGTTTCTAACGCGTTTGTGCTAGCGTCCCCTTAAGCGGGAGATCCGATGATTCCCCCCGGAGCTTCGCCCACTCATCATCATTCACCCCGTGGATATGCTGTGATTTTATTTTCGTACCCGTTCAATTTTCCGCAATGTGATACACGGCAGCTTATTTTATTTGAACGTACTTAGTACTGGAACATCATGCTTCCAGATCGCATGAACAAGATCCTTTATATTTTACAAGATGCAACAGATCTGCCATGCTGTACCATGCATAAAAAGTATGTATACTCCATCTGAGAAGCTGTTGTCGGTACTTCCGAAGGTACGAGGCGTACACAGGCAATGTCCTCGCGCAGCGGTATATAGTTCCTATCGTAACTGGCTGATTATTGGCTACACTAGAGTTTTATTTTTCCTCGCTACGTAATACGGTACAGCGATGCATGACATGTTAGGACCTTTGCGCATGCGCGCCGTATACCGAGAATTGCTGTGGCAGTTACCGCCGATAACCATAATAGGCACCCTATCCGTGATCACCTAAAGCAACATAGCAGCACCCATACAGCGCCGACCACCCGCTTCGATCTGAATTCGCGCTTGTTATTGGCTCTCTGCCCCGTCAGTAGGAAACAAGTGCCAAAATACGTCATCACTAAGTCTCATCTGAAGTTGAGGTCAAAGCATTAGGTATGTTTTGTCGTAATTATTGAGATCGGCTGTTTGTTTTCACGCTGCTAAGACTACATACACGGCACCGACCCTTAAAACTGGTTTTATTTCCAGTTGGCGCCACAGCATTAGCACTGGTGATGCACTGACGATGCGGAACACTATAAATGCCTGATTGTTCACTGCATAGTTATTTACTACTCCATCCTAGCATGGAACTGGATGACGGTAGCGAGCAAACGCCTAGTATAGACGCCGAGCAGACGCTGTGCCGCAGGTGAACATTTATGAGGGCGTTCGTCCTTATTGCTTGCTAAGGAGGCTGCGAGATAACTGCAGGGAAAGCGTGCAGGTAAAGCGAAGCCCTGCTGTCGCATGCATGTAAACGCAGCTTATGGTTACTCCGTCAAAACATTTTTTTGCGTCAGTCAATCTACCATGGTTGATGGCAACCAGACGCTGAGCAGACGACGCGGTGCGGATGCACCGTTACTAGGTTATCTAGTAACGTTGGTGCGGATGAGCACATCTCGAGGGGCGTTCGGCCTTCCTATTGGCTAAGAATTGGTGTAGCTTCCACAGCACTGACAACAGCTTCTGAGATGGAGTATAATAAATCGCATCGCATCGTTCGCATACAGCAAGTAGGCTTCATTCACTGCTACACTGAACGTCGGAAAGCCAGCTTACAAATACCAAGCTTACACCTATCCCCTTATAGTCGGCTTCACTTTTAAACTGAAATGCATTGCTGGAAAGACGCTTTTCAGGGGCAATATTAGTGGTCTTATAATAAAATGTTAAGGCCCCAGCACCTTTCTTATTATTTTATTGATTGTTTGCTATTGCCCCGACGCGCGCAGGTCTGGTAGAAATGCTGGAAAATCGTTTGTGTTTGAGTTTCCTCGTAGCATAATTAGGTTTTCTCGTACATTCAATTTACGATCCGACGACGATTGGTAAACAATCCGACGGCGAATCCGACGCCGAATGGTACAGTCGTACTTTAACATTTTTCTGACGGATTTCACTGTGAGAAATTCAATTTTTGTTCACCAAAACCTTGCATCACGTGGAGGGCCTGCGTGGTCGGGGTGGTTGGGGAGGATTTTCTCCGCCACATGCCGACATCGCACGCTGGTTGCCGATGCGGGATTTTCGGCGACACGGGGCCCTTAACGCTGTCGCGTTAAAAATCTTCGTCTCTCATCCATAGGTCGGCAGTGTGGGAGAACATTCACTCACACTCGCTCACCATAATTTTTTCCAGGCCCCGCACTCACTCACGTTCACACTCATCTCCACTCACACTCACAGCACGCACTCGCACTCATCTCCACTCACACTCACAGGCACCCACTCGCACTCACACTCACTGGTACTCACTCGCACTCACCTGCACTCACACTCACTGGTACTCACTCGCATCGCACTCACCTGCACTCACACTCACTGGCCCTCTCTCGCACTCGCACTCACCTGCACTCACTGGCACTCACTCGCACTCACACTCACTGGTACTCACTCGCATCGCACTCACCTGCACTCACACTCACTGGCCCTCTCTCGCACTCGCACTCACCTGCACTCACACTCATGGCACTCACTCGCACTCACCTCCACATTACACTCACAGACACTCACTCGCACTCGCATCCATCTCCACTCACTCGCACTCAGCCTGCACTCACAATCACTGGCACTCACTCGCACTCACCTGCACTCACATCATGGCACTCACTCGGCACTCACCTGCACTCACACTCACTGCACTCACTCGCACTCACCTACACTCACACTCACTGGTACTCGCGCGACTCGCATTCACTTAGCACTCACAGGCACTGGCCACTCACATCGGCACTCACCTGCACTCACACTCACGGGTAAGCTCACTCGTCACTCACCTACACTCACACGCACGTGGTACGCTCGCTCGCACTCGCATTCACTTACACCACATGCCGGGCACTCACACGCACTCACCTCGCACTCACCTGCACTCAGCACTCAAACTGGTACTCACGATCCGCACTCACCTGCACTCACACTCCTACTCGGCACTCACCTACATCTCACACCTCACTGGTACTCACGCTCGCACTCGCATTACTTACAACTCACATTCACTGCACTCAACTATCGCATCACTCGCACTCCTCACTCACCTCACTGGTACTCACTCCATCACCTGCACTCACACTCACTGTACCTCCATTCACTCGCACTCACTGCACTCACACTCACTGTACCATCGCATCCACTCACTGCACTCACACTCACTGGCCCTCTCTCGCACTCGCACTCACCTGCACTCACACTCACTGGCACTCACTCGCACTCGCACTCACCTCCACTTACACTCACAGACACTCACTCGCACTCGCACTCATCTCCACTCACTCGCACTCACCTGCACTCACAATCACTGGCACTCACTCGCACTCACCTGCACTCACAATCACTGGCACTCACTCGCACTCACCTGCACTCACACTCACTGGCACTCACTCGCACTCACCTACACTCACACTCACTGGTACTCACTCGCATCGCACTCACCTGCACTCACACTCACTGGCCCTCTCTCGCACTCGCACTCACCTGCACTCACACTCACTGGCCCTCTCTCGCACTCGCACTCACCTCCACTTACACTCACAGACACTCACTCGCACTCGCACTCATCTCCACTCACTCGCACTCACCTGCACTCACAATCACTGGCACTCACTCGCACTCACCTGCACTCACAATCACTGGCACTCACTCGCACTCACCTGCACTCACACTCACTGGCACTCACTCGCACTCACCTACACTCACACTCACTGGTACTCGCTCGCACTCGCATTCACTTACACTCACATTCACTGGCACTCACTCGCACTCACCTGCACTCACACTCACTGGCACTCACTCACACTCACCTGCACTCACTCACTGGCACTCGCACTCACCTGCACTCACACTCACTGGTACTCACTCGCACTCACCTGCACTCACACTCACTGGCACTCACTCACACTCACCTGCACTCACACTCACTGGCACTCACTCGCACTCACCTACACTCACACTCACTGGTACTCGCTCGCACTCGCATTCACTTACACTAACATTCACTGGCACTCACTCGCACTCACCTGCACTCACACTCACTGGCACTCACTCGCACTCACCTGCACTCACAATCACTGGCACTCACTCGCACTCACCTGCACTCACACTCACTGGCACTCACTCACACTCACCTGCACTCACTCACTGGCACTCGCACTCACCTGCACTCACACTCACTGGTACTCACTCGCACTCACCTGCACTCACACTCACTGGCACTCACTCACACTCACCTGCACTCACACTCACTGGCACTCACTCGCACTCACCTACACTCACACTCACTGGTACTCGCTCGCACTCGCATTCACTTACACTAACATTCACTGGCACTCACTCGCACTCACCTGCACTCACACTCACTGGCACTCACTCGCACTCACCTGCACTCACAATCACTGGCACTCACTCGCACTCATCTGCACTCACACTCACTGGTACTCGCTCGCACTCGCATTCACTTACACTCGCATTCACTGGCACTCACTCGCCGTCACCTGCACTCACACTCACTGGCACTCACTCGAACTCACCTGCACTTACACTCACTGGCACTCGCACTCACCTGCACTCACACTCACTGGTACTCACTCGCACTCACCTGCACTCACACTCACTGGCACTCACTCGCACTCACCTGCACTCACAATCACTGGCACTCACTCGCACTCATCTGCACTCACACTCACTGGTACTCCCTCCCACTCGCATTCACTTACACTCACATTCACTGGCACTCACTCGCCGTCACCTGCACTCACACTCACTGGCACTCACTCGAACTTACCTGCACTTACACTCACTGGCACTCTCACTCACCTGCACTCACACTCACTGGTACTCACTCGCACTCACCTGCACTCACACTCACTGGCACTCACTCGCACTCACCTCCACTCACACTCACTGGCACTCACTCGCACTCACTGGCACTCACCCTTTTGAAATGAGTGCGAGTGTGAGTGAGTGCACTCATGAGTCACTGTGCCGATCTATACCGCTCACAATTCGTGTATATTCATAACGAAGCTTCCAATTTAGCACCTGTTGCATCGGGAGTGCGCCAAGGCAGTGTTTTGCACCCTGGTTTATTTTTAATATACATAAAATATTTGCCTTCCCGATTACATGGTAACATCCGTCTATTCGCTGACTACTGTATTCGT